>NC_142935.1:49459073-49494073 GCF_046866305.1 Octopus bimaculoides | reverse complement strand
AGTTATCAAATTGAATGAGAAGCATATGAAAATGGCTGCAAAATCCTATCTTAATCACAAAGTATTTTTATTAACTTTCAACCTGTTCAAGCTTGTTTTTGCAAAGTATAAATCATTCTTTATTCAAGAGTCAAAACTTTTAATATTCTTTTCTCAAATCAAAGGAAATTAAGATAATAACAATCTGCTATAATATATGCACAAGGACAACTGATTGGAGAAGAAAGGTTGATTGATGAAATCAACCTCAACACAAGACTGGTGATATATTTCTTCCACCTGGCCAGGATGAAAGGCAAATGTTAATTTCTGTAGAATTTGATCTCAAAGCATAAAGATGATGAATATGATATATATGATGAATATGATGTATACTCTTCTACTCTCTTTTATTTGTTTCAGTCATTTGACTGTGGCCATGCTGGAGCACCGCCTTTAGTCGAGCAAATCGACTCCAGGACTTATTCTTTGTAAGCCTAGAACTTATTCTATCGGTCTCTTTTGCCGACATGCATATACGATGGGCTTCTTTCAGTTTCTGTCTACCAAATCCACTCACGAGGCTTTGGTCAGCCTGAGGCTATAGTAGAAGACACTTGCCCAAGGTGCCACATATATGAATATGATAAATATATAGTCATGGCTGATGCCGGTACTGCCTGACTGGTACCCGTGCTGGTGGCACGTAATAAGCAGCATTCAAGCGTGGGTGAATACCAGTGATGCCTAAGTGGCAAGTGGGTGCCCATGCCAGTGACATGTAAAATGCACCATCCAAATGTGATCAATGCCAGTGCCCCGCTGACTGGCTCCTGTGCCAGTGACATGTAAAAGGCACCTTCCAAATGTGATCGAAGCCAGTGCCTACTGACTGGATCTCATGCCAGTGGCATGTAAAAAGCACCATTCGAACATGGTCAATGCCAGTGCTGCCTGACTGGCTTCTGTGCTGGTAGCACGTAAAAAGTACCCACTACACTCTCAGAGTGGTTGGCATTAGGAAGGGCATCCAGCTGTAGAAATCTTGCCAGATCAGACTGGAGCCTGGCACAGCTTACTGGCTTGCCAGTCCTCAGTCAAACTATGCAACCCATGCCAGCATGGAAAAGGGACGTTAAACGACGGTCACACACACACACATGTATATAGAGATATATACAAATACACACACACACATATATGATGCTGGATTCTCCTATCAAATACAACCTTATGAGAGTTCAGCTTTTGTCAAACAACCTACACAAAAGGTTTGTCTATTAAAGGGCTTGTTGAACAACCTGCACAAAGGGCTTGTCTATAAAAGTGCTCATCACTTTTACAATCTATGAAGAAATAGCTAAATTACCCTGTTTATATATCTCCTACTTAGGTTGACTATTTTCTTTTCTACTCTAAGCACAATGCCCGAAATTTCGAGGGAGGGGGGTTAGTCGATTACATCGACCCCAGAACACAACTGGTACTTAATTTATTGACCCTGAAAGGATGAAAGGCAAAGTCAACCTTGGCGGAATTTGAACTCAGGATGTAGAGATAGATGAAATAACGCTAAGCATTTCACCCAGCATGCTAAATAGGTTAACTATATTGTATCATACTGTGATACTGTGTAGACTAAGATCCCCATTGACGGTTCATCCAATGATCAAATGATTCTGTTAAACCCTCAGCCCATGATACAGAAAGTAATAAATATCTTTATCCCTTCTGAAAGAAGCTTAATATTTTACTATAAAAAATTTATTGTAATTTATGCTGTTAATTATTTATTCCCAGGGCAGCAGGTTAGTTTTATCAGTATATGTTGAAACAAAATAACTTTCACAGAGAATAGAAACCATGACAGCAGTTTTAACTCACTGTATCATCTTAGCTCAACCTTCTGTCTTCTGCTTACCGATGACAGTAATTAGCATGTCCTTTTTATTCCATGGATCGTTTTATTAGAATCATAATAGATCTGGCCTTTCTTTGATGTCAAATGACATTAGAGATTTTGGGAAAATGAACGACTTTCAACGGTGGCAAGATGAGAGTTTTCATAAATGTTAAATTTATCATACATGACCGTCCATTCTTCTTTAAATAGAAGTCACCTTTTAAATCTGCTACAAAGAAAACTACTGGAATGGCCACAGAAGGTGGATAGTCGGCATTAGATGTCACCAGACATTAAGTATATCAAGGAATCCAGTCAAACAGAAATTAAAATCACCACTGCAAAGAGACTGAGTGAAAGATAGCAATGTGGAGAGAGAAAGAGAGTGAGAGAGAGAGAAATACAAAGGTATATTTAAGTAAATATGCATGCATTTATATATATATATATATATATATATATAATAATAATAATAATAATAATAATAATAATAATCATCATAAAAGACAGAAACTTATGTACACACATATATATGTGTACACACAAACAAACACACATGCATGCACAAACACACACACACACACATATGTATGCATATAAGTGATATGTGTGTGTGCGTGCGTGTGCGTGTGTGTGTGTGTGTGTGTGTGTGTGTGTATGTATATATGTATATACATGCATATATTCATGTACAGATATACAAGCTCACAAACATAAAAGTTAATGTGTATTTAGAAGAAAGTGGAGTAAAGAAGACTTGAGAGAGCAGATTAGAGATAAGAGTTTTTAAAAGGGGACCATTTCTGCCCACTTGGGTCCATAGATATTGAAAACGTAAGGATGTGTTGTGAAACGAAAGTGAAAGAAATGTAGGTGGATGTGGTAGGTTAGGAGGAGGAGGAGGGGGAAAGAAAAGGGAAAAAATGTCTAAACATAGTTAATGTAATGCAAGACTGAAACTTCTGGAGACAGAGAAAAGGAATTATAGGGTTGAGTTTGGGGATATATATATATATATATATATATATATATATATATATATATATATATATATATATATATAGAGAGAGAGAGAGAGAGAGAGAGAGAGAGAGAGAGAGAGAGAGAGAGATAGATAGATAGATAGATAGATAGATAGATAGATGGATGGATGGCTAGCTAGCTAGCTAGCTAGATAGATAAATGAGAAAGCTTGTCTGTCACTGAACAAATCTTGAGTGTTTATGCCTGTGTAAGTATATATACATGCTTTTGTGTACATGTGTTGATATATGTACATGGCTTTGGAAGGTTTATCAAAAGACTTACAGGAGCCCAGTGGGCTTAAATAGCCATGTTGAAAGCACAATTATTATAATAGACAGTGATGGCCTTCCTTGGACACAGGTGGACATCCTTCAACTGTACTGTATATATGTGTGTATTGCTTTAGGTATAAATACACACACATATGCATGCACATATACACACTCTCACACACATGCACTCAGTGACCAGAATGTTGTTTAATGTAAGACGGAACTGAATAATCTTTGACATTGCTTGAGAAAAAAAAATATAAAAGACCCAACATAGATTGATGGAAAAGAAAGGGATATTAAGAAAACTAGTGTGAGATCTGGGCTGCAAGCAAAGTTAGTAACTGTGCAGTTGTTAAAATATGGAAAATGGAAATACAGAAGACAGATATGTGAAGGGCCTGACAAATCTGCTTTTAGAATTGTCCGGAAAATCTGGTTTTGTATTTTGAATATGAAGAAAGCTGGAAGTTTGCGTAAAGAAGAATTAAGGTGGTGGTGCTCGAGTCAAATACTTTCATGAAGAATAAGGTCACAATTTCTGTTATTGGTCAATTGGACTCTGTGTATGAATGTTCTTGTGCCCTATGTATCTATGTATGTATGAGTGCATTCTCTATGATATGTTATGTATGTATATGAATCAGAGAGAATGAAAGAGACTGACATAATATATCTGCAGATGGTGATGATGATGATGATGATGATGATGATGATGATGATGATGATGATGATGTTGATATACAAACACACACACACACACACACACACACGCACGCATTCACACACATATACTTACATAAACACTTATATACATATACATACACACACACATATGTGCAGGTGTGACTGGATGCTAAGAAGTTTGCTTCCCAACCACATGCTTTTTGGGTTCAGTCCCACTGCATTGCCCCTTGGACAAATGTCTTCTATTTTAGCCTTGGGCCAACCAAAGCCTTGTGAATAAATTTTATAAATGGAAACTGAAAGGACCTCTTCGTATATGTGTGTGTGTGTGTGTGTGTGTGTGTGTGTGTGTGTGTGTTTGTGCATGTGTGTCTTTGTGTCTGTTTGTTCTCCCATAACTGCTTGTCAACCTGTGGCGATGAGTTTACATTCCTGTAACTTAGTGGATCAGTAAAAGAGACCAATAGAATAAGTACCAGGCTTAACAAACAAATAAGTACTGGGGTTGATTCATTCAACTAAAAATTCTTCAAAGCATAGCCCAACATGGTCACAGTGTTATGATTGAATCAAAGGATTAAAAGGATAGATTATAGAACAATAATCGTAAAAAAAGCTTATTGATGCAAACCTTATCGAAAAAGGTTTTGTTTTGTGTTAAGTGCTTTTCCCTGTCTTCAGGCTTTTCGAGCACACATGTTATGAGACAATATGCATAGATGTAATTGATTTTCATACCAGTGTTGACTATTTCAGGTTTAGTTTTGCAATTAGAATTCTCATAAAGTATTCTTTTTTACTTTTTATAGTCAATCATTTTATTCTTTTATTCTGAAAAATAGGGGTATAATTTGAATTTTTTGTTTGCACAAACGATATTCCCAGCTTTTGAATGATGCCACCTGCTGGCTAGGTGGGGGTGGGCAAGACAACACTCTCTTGTTGCGGGAATACTGAATAAACTGGAGCTAAGTGAAATAATGTGTATTGCTCAAGATCACAATACACTGCCTGATCTGGGAACTCAAACCATGATCACAAAATTATGAGTGCAGCATTCTAACTGCAGCATGAAGTCATGAAGTATATTTGCCACGTGGATGAGGTGGACCCATAGGGGATGATGCTACTGTTGTTCATAGCCCCAGGAAGACATCCTCCAGCTGGCTAACGACACACTGTCTGTGTCCGAACAAAGATTTCCCTTCACAAATACTAATCGGACACAGACAGTGTGTCGTTAGCCAGCTGTAGGAGATGTCTTCCTGGGGCTATGAACAACAGTAGCATCGTCCCCTGTGGGTCTCCCACATTTAAGTGGCAGATGTACTTCACAACAAAATAGGGTTGGAAATGAGTACAGCAATGAATTCCGGGTAGAGGTAGGGGTCCACCAAGGTTCCGTCCTCAGCCCCCTCTTATTTATCATAGTCCTCCAGGCAATCACAGAGGAGTTCAAGACAGGTTGCCCCTGGGAGCTCCTCTATGCTGATGACCTTGCCCTAATTGCGGAGTCACTATCAGAACTAGAGGAGAAGTTTCAGGTGTGGAAGCAAGGTCTAGAATTGAAGGGCCTTAGAGTCAACCTAGCTAAAACCAAAATCCTAATAAGTAGGAAGGTAGATAAAACACAAACCCCTTCAGGTAGATGGCCCTGCTCAGTATGTAGAAAAGGAGTAGGTAGTAACTCTATAAGATGTACCCGGTGCAAGCTATGGACATATAAGAGGTGCAGCAACATCAAAGGCAGGTTAACTAGCAAGTTAGTTCTTGTTTGTGGCAGATGTTCAGGTGCAATAAAGACTGTAAACAAACAGGAAACAACTTCTATCTCATTCCAGGGTGAAAAACTAGAGGTAGTCGATATCTTCCGCTATCTGGGCGACCAAGTTAGTAGTGGGGGTGGGTGCGCTGAAAGTGTAGCTGCTAGAATAAGAATAGCCTGAGCAAAGTTTAGAGAGCTCTTACCCCTGCTGGCGACAAAGGGACTCTCACTCAGAGTAAAAGGCAGACTGTATGACGCATGCGTACAAACAGCCATGCTACATGGCAGTGAAACATGGGCTGTAACTGCTGGGGACATACGTAAGCTCGTAAGGAATGAAGCCAGTATGCTCCGTTGGATGTGTAATGTCAATGTGAATACCCGTCAGAGTGTAAGTATCTTGAGAGAAAAGCTGAACATTAGAAGCATCAGTTGTGGTGTGCAAGAGAGACGATTGCGCTGGTATGGACATGTGGTGAGAATGGATGAGGATAGCTGCGTGAAAAAGTGCCACACCCTAACAGTTGAGGGAACCCGTGAAAGAGGTAGGCCCAGGAAGACCTGGGCTGAGGTGGTGAGGCAAGACCTTCGTACATTGGGCCTCACCGAGGCGATGATTACTGACCGAGACCTTTGGAAATGTGCTGTGCGTGAGAAGACCCGGCAAGCCAAGTAACATCGTTGCCAGTGCCCCTGGACTGGTTCTTGTGCGGGTGGCACATGAGATGCACCATTTTGAGCGTGGCCATTGCCAGTACCGCCTGACTGGCTCCCGTAGGATTTTCGAGCGAGATCGTTGCCAGTGCCCCTGGAATGGCTTGTGCGGGTGGCACATAAAAGACACCATTTCGAGCGTGGCCGTTTTCGTGCGGGTGACACGTAAAAGCACCCACTACACTCTCTGAGTGGTTGGCGTTAGGAAGGGCATCCAGCTGTAGAAACTCTGCCAAATTAGACTGGAGCCTGGTGTTGCCATCCGGTTTCACCAGTCCTCAGTCAAATCGTCCAACCCATGCTAGCATGGAAAGCGGACGTTAAACGATGATGATGATGATGATGATGATATATATATATATGCATTTATGACATAAATTGAATATATATATATATGTATATGTGTGTCTTTGTGTCTGCGTTTGTTCCCCATCACTGCTTGACAACTGGCGTTGGTGTGTTTACATCCCTATAACTTAGTGGTTTGACAAAAGAGAACAATGGGATGCGTACTAGGCCTAAAAGAAAACAAAGTCCTAGGGTAGATTTATTTGGCTAAAAACCCTTCGAAGTGGAGCTCCAGCATGGCAGCAGCCAAATGATTGAAACAAGTTACAAAAATAAAAACACAGAAAATATAAGTATATGTATACATACATACACACACACACACACACATATATGTCTGTGTGTGCGTGTGTATGTATATATATATATATATATATATATATATAAATATATATATATATATATATATATATATATATATATATATATATATATATATATATATATATATATATATATATATATATACATACATATATATGTGTATGTGTGTGTGTGTGTGTATGTATACACACATGCACACACATATATACACACACTGCTTTATGTAATAAACACTTTTACCATCTCTCTGTACACTGAAAGGAACGTATACTGCATTTGACAGCTTATAAGGCATAATATTTTCAAAATCTCATGTTCCAGACAACCATCTTGCATCAGATAGACACAAGGTCATGTTTTGGATTACCAACAAAGTGATGGCTCAAGTACTGCAGGCCCCTTAGAATATTGCTGTTAAGATTTATTAATGCTATCTTAGGTAACTATGCATATCACTAGTACTTTATAAGATAATACCAGTAAGTGGGAAACTTAAGTGAGAATGCTTGACTTTAGTAACCTATATAACATAATACATTACATAATAGAACATGGTCTAATATAGTACAAGATTATTGGCCAATAACACATTTTATATGGTGAATTTAAACAAAATTTGAATAACCACATACTTTTGGTTCTCTCTGTGCTTGCTTGTCATTAAAAGAATTTCGAGACAAAATTTCCTCAAGAGATTTATGCAAGAACTTTTGTTTTGAACAAAACACTAATTTAGTTAGGTTATAAATATAAAAGTTTTAGTTGTTTAATAAAATCAGTCTAAAGTTATAGTTATTTCAAATTAATTGAAATATATTAGGTTTTCATTATATTTAGAATTATATTAACAAGAGGAATAAGCTTTTATAATAGGAATTTGTGTGAATTCATAAAGATGTGGAAGCATTAAACTTTGAAATTATCTGATAGATGGGCCAAGTCAGGTGAAACAACTGTTTTTAATTTGTTACGAAAGGTTCTGCTTAACCTGAGATGTGTTTTATGAGCTCATTTGCCTGGAAGTCAATTCAGTCAAGTCAAAGAATACAAATAAACACACTCTCCCTCTCTCTCTCCTTCACACACACACACACACAAATTATTGACGACAGAAGGCAATGAGCTGGCAGAATCATTAGCATGCTGAACAAAATAATTAGCACCGTTTCATCTGTCTTTATGTTCTTAGCTCAAATTCTGCCAAGGTCACCTTTGTCTTTCATCCTTTCAGGATTGATAAAATAAGGACCAGCTGAGTACTGGGGTTGATGTAATCGACTTACCATCTCCCTTGAACTTACTGGCCTTGTACCAAAATCTAAAGTCAGTTATTAGTGACGGAAGCAATATTACTATCAAAAGTTAATCTTAATAGCCAACTTCACATCGATGTCTTGTTAGAATGCTACATACAATGTTATTAGCCTCCAGAGGACCTCTCATATAGGTGCTTGGTGCTTAAAAGCACACACATTGATTGTGGCAAACAAGAATTGTTTCTCACTGGCACTGGAATTCCTATATAAGTTTGACTGCCATGCAGTGACTGGACACCTCCCACTGGTGATTTCCAGTAAAACAAAATCATGTGATATAGGAATTCTGGTGCCCATGACAAAAGTTTCTCATCTACTATAATCTATGCATGTGCTTTTCTGCACTAGATGCCTATATGAGAGGATCTCTTAAGGCTAATAATACAGTATTTGGTGTTCTAACAAGATGCTTACATTAAGTGGGATATAAATATACAGACACACACACACAAACATGCATGCGCGCGCACACACACACACACACACGCACACACGCACACACACACACACACACACACACACAGACAGAGGCGAATTTTTCTCCTTCTTTCATTTGTTTTAGACTTTCCTATGTCTCTTTTTTCTGAAGAAGAGCTATGCTCGAAATGTAAAACAACCATTCTTTCCTTCTCTGAGCATCTTATTAATACTTTGCATGAGCTACGTCTTCACGTTGCTGATTTTTCTTGTTTTTTCTCCATTGTTCTTTAATCAATCATATATATATATATATATATATATATATATATATATATATATATATATATATATATATATATATATATAAAGAGAGAGAGAGAGACAGACAGACAGGCAGAGAAGTAAATGTGGGGACAATTAAGTTAGATGGATCAATATATAAAGTATATTAAATACATGAAAGGCAAAAAATGTATATATATTTACATACAAAAAATTCTGACTTACACAGAATGCAAATGATACAGAGAATTAAAGGGGTTGAAGTAAAGTATTAAAAATCCAACAGCTGTTTCTGGGGGCCTGATGATCTATCTTTGAATGTCTTTCCTTTAACACCTTAAATGTAAGGTCTCTTGTCTGAAGATGGAGGTTCGTCTCATTCCATGATGGAATCAATTTACAAACATTATTTTGGACCACTGAGCCCACAGAAACAGCTGTTGGAGTTGTAATACCTTTCTTCCAGCCCTTTAATTTTCTATATCATTTGTATTGTGTGTAAGTCAATACTTTTTGCAGTGTAACATATTTACTTTTTTTTTGCATTTCATAAATTTAGCATACTTCCTACATTTACTTCTATACCTGCTCAAGTTTAAATCTCTTGAGCATTACAAATGTATTCTATATGGAGAATATCTGATTCTCATCTATGAATTATATATATATATGGCCAACCAAAGCCTGAGTGGATTCAATAGATGGAAACTGAGAAAATCTCATTGTATAATTGTATATATATATATATATATATATAAATATATATACATATATGTATGTATGTGTGTGTATATGTTTGTGCGTCTGTGTTTGTTACCCCAACGCCGCTTGACAACCAATGCTCATGTGTTTTTTCGTCCCCGTAACTTAGTGGTTTGGCAAAAGAAACCGATAGAATAATTGCTAGGCTTACAAAGAATAAGTCTAGGGTTTGGCTTGCTTGACTAAAGGCGGTGTTCCAGCATGGCCACAGTCAAATGACTGAAACACGTAAAAGAAAGAATATATATATATATATATATATACCTAAAATTATATATATATATATATATATATATATACCTAAAATTCACACACCTCACCAGCAACAAAGAAAACACCAAACACGCACCACTCCGACTCCTGACAACAACAGTAACAGAACTTACAGACATTACTACAACCCTATCAAAAGAACCCAGGTACCCACCAACCCAAGACAGAACTTTACCAGACTCTATAGATCCCAGCCCACACTAGAACAGTTCCAAAATCGAAGGTCCCACCCATCACACAGGAGTTCACCCCCTAACCACGATTATAGATTCCAACCCAATCCGTTCCAAACTCGGAGACCCCATCCATCATATAGGAATTCACCTCTAAACCAAGACCGGAGGTTCCAACCCACTTTAAGGAACCAAACTTACACCCAGTACGAGCTACCCAGACCCCGAAATAACCAAAACGCCTTTAGCAGGCAACACATCAATGGGGGAAAACTCAACACACACCAAAATACCGCAAACATAAGAACCCCCAGAAATCATTTTTTAGGCCAAGGCAACAGATCTCACGACACCAGATGGTACACACCAACCTTGAAAAACCAAAACTAGTGAATCTCTCAAGCCTAAACCTGTCGAACCAACAAATTAAAATCCTTTCAAAAGGACTAAAATTCACTCCAACTCCACAATACCCCAACTTGAGTGAAATACAGGATGATGTCTCCCACTTTTGTAGAAAATTACGCCTCACAGAGGAATTTTTTGACAAAGAAACCAATAACGACGAATCAATGGTTCGTAACAAGAGCCATTATAATCCCATAAAAGGTAAAAACAAAACATTGGACAAATTTTGTGAGTACATTTCGAACTTTCCTTATAATGAACTTCCACAATCTAAACCCAAACCCAACACCAGTAAAAACGAATGGAAAATCATCCATGAGTTACGAAACAATCATGACATCACAATCAAAGAAGCAGATAAGGGTAGCACTGTCGTCATTATGGATACAGAACAATACAAAAACTCTGTATCTCAACTCTTACAAGACACTACGTACTATGAAAGAGTAGTCAACTACCAACAAACAAGAACAATGACCAAATTAAACACACTCATTTGCCAACATCGAAACAACTTAACAACAAAGGAAAGCGACTACCTAACAAACTTTAATTGCAAAACAAGCAACCTCTATGGACTCCCAAAAATCCACAAGAGCAAAACTATTTCTGAAGCTTGCAAAAAGTCCACTTCCACCTGTATCACTGTACCACATCCCACTGATCTCAAACTAAGACCAATTGTGGCAGGCCCAAACTGTGAAACACACAGATTAAGCAACTTTATCGATATCCTCCTGAAACCAATACTTCACCACATACCAAGTATTGTTAGAGACGACCTGAACCTACTAAATCATCTACCCAAACATGCCAATAAAGACATTTTCATTGTTTCCTTTGATGTAATAAATCTTTACACTACGATCCCACATCAATATGGACTGGAAGCCATTAAATTCTGGCTAGAAAAATACCCCAATGAGATTCCAGAAAGAATTAAAAAAGAATTCATCATCGAGGGCCTTAAGTTTATCCTTCAAAACAATTTTTTGAATTTTAATGATAACACCTACAGACAGGTATCAGGGACTGCAATGGGGACTAAAGTTGCCCCTACATATGCAAACCTGGTGATGGCCTACTTAGAATTGCAGATCTACGACAAATCCAAAACTAGATACGGCCTGTCTTTCCACCAATACCTGTTGAAGAATTGGAAACGTTACTTGGATGATTGCCTCATCCTATGGTCCCACACACTCGACCAACTCTTTGACTTCAAAACTCTAATTAACAGTGTCAACAACCATATCCAATTTACAATGGAATACAGTCAAGACCAACTTCCTTTTCTTGACATTCTCATTATAAAAATGGGCACCAGCATTGAGACTGATATTCATTACAAACCGACTGATTCCAAGCAATACCTTCTGTTCACCTCCAATCACCCAAAACATACAAGGACAAACATTCCCTTCAACCTTGCGAGAAGAATTTGCACAATTGTTTCTACTTATAGAACTCGAAATAAAAGACTCGAAGAACTAAAGGCAATTCTCCTCGAAAGACATTACCCAGCATCATTAGTTGACAATGGAATAGAACGGGCCAAGGCAATTGCTACCCATGACCTGCGAAAACCGAAACACATACACGGCACGTTAAATAGTCTCCCATATCTCTCAACACACAATCCTAGAAATGCAGAAGCTTACACAATAATATACAAAAACATCCCACTACTGAATCAAGACCCACGTCTAAAAAGAGTACTCGCAACCCATAAAATAATAAAAAGTAAAAGACAACCCAAATCCCTAAAAAACCTACTCACGAATGCAAAATTGCCCAACACAAGCCCACCACCTACTGTCAAAAAATGTGGTCGTTCCAACTGCAGGACCTGCATCCACCTCATGGAAGGAACAACATACAGATTCCAGTCGGGACACACTTTTGTCATAAAAAATAACTTCACCTGCGCATCAAAAAATTTACTTTATGCCATAAGGTGTGAAGGGTGCCACAAAGAATACATAGGGCAAACGAGCCTTACTCTCAGAGAAAGGATGACAGTCCACCGCCAACAATTGAGGGATCCCACCACAAGACAGATACCACTCAGTGGGCACTTAGATCTCTGTGCACTAAACAAGTCACCCAAATTCCTAGTTTTCCCATTATACCAATGCTCAGACAACACCACTGACCAAACACGAATAAATAAGGAAAATAATCTTATTCAAAAATACAGACCACAGCTCAACATACTCTAACATAAGCCTCCTCCCCAGGTGCACGCCAAAAACAAAGACACACAGATACGCAAAATCACACACATCAATACAATGCAAACCTCCGACACGAACACACTTACACACATATATACACACACACACAATCACAGTATCTCCACTCCAGAGCACAAACCCACATACATTTCAAGAAAGAACACATGCGCATATATATACTTACAATACAATTGTAGCAACCACAACCAACACCCATACACACATATGTAAACAGGTACATGCACACACCTACACACCACTCCGGCAACCACAAATCATATTCACACACGCATATTTGCATACATATGTACACACACATACAAACACCATACGCCTGTTCCCCAGTAAAAATGTCACATACACACTCAAAAGAAAAACACACACAATACAATCCCAACAATCACAACAAACACCCACAAGCACACATGCACAGAAGCATGCACACACAATGACACACCTCCCCGACAAATACAAGCCACATAGACGCACTCACACAAACACACGCACACGTATACACACATATACTGTACTAACAATACAAACAAAACTAATCACTCACAATTACAGCGCACACACACATGTACACATATACACCAGGAAACTACACAAACCATACCCACGTACACACACATACAAACGCATACCCAGTACCAACATACACGGAACACACATGCACACACATACACCTCACCTGGATAAACCCAACGTACAAGGACACCTAATAAATACAACACACACATACATGCTCACACACACATACACCCTCATGCACACACATACAGTTGCTCCCTCACACACACACGCACCACAATGACAACTCAAACACAAACATATTTAGAGACACACACAAACTCACGTACACACATATAACACCCCCACCAACACACAACACAAATAAACATACGTACACATACAGACATACACATACATATGAACCATCACACACACATACGGTTGCTTACACACACACACACACACACCACAATGGGTATTTAAAACAACACACTCACTCAGACACAGAGAGAGAGACACACACACACTCACGTATACACACACTCCCACATTCACACAAAACACTCCCACGCACACACACAGATGCACACATACATACACACACAGACGCACACACATGTACACACCCTCACACATACATACGGTTGCGCTCTCTCTCACACACACACATCACAAGGACGATTAAAACAACACATACATACTCAGAAAAATAGATATACGCACAGTCTCACGTACACACACCTAACATCCCCACCGACACAAAAACACACACAAACACACATACACACGCACTCACAAACGCACTCACGCACACACACGAACAAACACATATACACATACACACACATGCGCACACACAACACCCTAACAAATATTAATCGCACACATACACACTCACACAAACGTGCACACACATACACACACCATCCTACCATAGATAAAAAACACACACATACTCATATACACATGCCACACACGCACACATACAGACATAGGCATACACATACATATGAACCATCACACACATACGTTTGCTTACACACACACACACACACATACCACAAGGTATTTAAAACAACACACCCACTCAGACAGAGAGACACACACACACTCCCACACTCACACACTCCCACACTCACACAAAACACTCCCACGCACACACACAGATGCACACATACATACACACACATACGCACACATACGTACACACCCTCACACACACACACACACACCACAAAGACGATCAAAACAACACATACACACTCAGACAAAGAGATATACGCACAGTCTCACGTACACACACCTAACATCCCCACCGACACAAAAAACACTCAAACACACACTCATATACACATTCCACAATAAACTCTGGGACCAATAAAAACGTCACACACACACACACACACACACACACACACCCACACACACGGACACAAACACACATATATACACACACATAGAGATGTGCACAGAACCAGTCCCAAAAACCAGTGAACCATGACAGACTGTCACAGACCAACCAAAAATAAAAAAATCTTCTTTAACTCTTCTTCCCTCCCACCCCAGCTAGCCAGTCATACTGTCTCTTAAGACAGTAAAACATTCCTTCAATATACACAAGAGAAAAAGGCCAGGTCAGTTCCTTCTCAATTTTATTCGATTGTCAAAGAATATGTATGAGAATATGTATATGTATATGTATTTTTCCATATGTGTATTTTCATACACTGTTTTTAACACTGTTTTTAACAATTTCACCTTAATATGACAATCAGTATGTAACACTACAAAGTTCATACAAAGCTTTATACTTTAAATATATTTTATCATCAAAGAATGTATATATGCATTTTAATACTCAGACTGTTTTTTAACATTTTTTATTATTCTCAAAGACTTTTGATAATCTTTTTCTAAAAAAGTGAAACTGGTTAAGTAAATAAATATTTTTTAAAAATAAGTGCATTTTCAAACTTTCTTTCATATATATTTCCACTCGTACGGTATTCCACAACTTTACTTTATTATATATATATATATATATATATATATATATATATATATGTATATATGTATATGTGTGTGTGTGTGTGTGTATGCGTTTATATATATATATATATATATATATATACACACACAAACACATACACATATATATATATATATATATATATATATATATATATATATATAAACGCATACACACACAAACACATACACACACACACACACATATATATATATATATATATATATATATATATATATATATATATATATATATATATATATGTATTGGTGTATATATGTGCCTGGATGCATGCACGCACATATACACATACATAGATATTACAGATAACTTCAAACTGCTTTACGCTTAAATACATACAGTGCTAATTCATCCAGTCTGTTGAGAAATAAAATGTCACTAGACATGAACTCAATGCAAAGTATTAAGTAACGATGCTTGAATCAAAAATCAAAATCTGTGACTTGTCATTTATCCTATGAAGAAAGCTAACTATAAGACTTCATTATACAAGATTACATGCGCACACACACACACACATACACATACACGAGTGTGCACACAAAATAAAATTTGTATTTCAGATTATATTGTTTTACATTTGTTGTTGTTATTGTTGTTTCTAGAATATTTTGGTGGTAGTGGTAGGAGACCGTTTTCATTGTTTATTTGTTTTAAGATTTATTCTGGAAGAGAGTAATTCTTTTCAATTTTTGTTTATGTTCTTTGAGGACATTTCAATTTTCAGGCAATGTTCTTTTGACTTTTTTTTAAAAAAAAACAACAAAAATAATTTTATGTT
Organism: Octopus bimaculoides; assembly: GCF_046866305.1. Taxonomy (NCBI): domain Eukaryota; kingdom Metazoa; phylum Mollusca; class Cephalopoda; order Octopoda; family Octopodidae; genus Octopus; species Octopus bimaculoides. The sequence continues at coordinate 49,477,840 of NC_142935.1, read as the reverse complement.
GATTATAAAAGGTGTTCGGGGTGCGGTTCTTTCTTCCGTTTTAGACAGAACTCAGAAAGTATCTGGCCATTATAGGATGACAAATGACAATTAATTTTTTCGGCTCAGTCCACAAGTAACACATTAGCTTAGTTTAATAGATATCTCCGATAAAACGAGTCTATTGAAACGGTGCTGCTATATATTGTAATTCATTTTGGCATTTTAATATGCTGTTAATGTGTGTGGAAGGGAAAACAAAAGCTAAAGATGACTTTTATTGTCTTTTCCAGACGGCTCACTATCAGTGTTTTCACTATATGGGTGTGTGTGACATTATGTGTGACATCCTGCATCAAAGTCCGTATGTATATGATAATCGTATAAAAGTGTGTGTGTGTGTGTGTGTGTGTGTATGTGTATGTGTGTGTGTGTATGTGTATGTGTGTGTGTATACTGTCACTGACATATAATGGGTGGCTGGTTAGGGTTGTTCTTTGTGTTGTTAGCAGAGAGAAAAGAAAAGAAGAAGAGGAGAAGTATCCGAGAGTAACTTTATTATTATTTCAATTTTTGATTTTTTATATGTATACTTTTTTTCTATTTTGTCTTGAATAAAAAAATGTAATATGGTACAAATTGATAGCTGAAAAACGATATCACTTTTGAATCACATGTGTGTGTGTGTATGTGTGTGTATGTGTGTGTGTGTGCATGCACGCTCACACTCAAATGAATATGGGTGGAAGCATGTGTGTTTTATACATTAATTAATGATTAAAAACAAGTTTATTTTATAAAAAAAAATAGCCAACGAAAATAGGATATAAATATGTTTAATGTATACACACACACACACACATACACACACTCACACTCACACACATACGTGCGCATACACACACATGCACATACACATACACATCAACCATCCACACATACACACACACACTCATACAATCACACACACAAAAACACACAGATAAATACATATAAATATAATTGCATAGACATCTTAATAGGGCCACTTCCTATTATATTTAGTGATAAAAATACCGATCTAGATGAAACAGAATATATTATAATACAACAAATATTTATAATATTTATGGTGTGGGAGGAAAGGCGGTGAAAAGAAAAAGTAAGCAACTTGAGATGATGGTGACAATGATGATGGTGACAATGATGATGATGATGATGATGATGACGACGATGACACAACAAACTCACATGTACTATTGTTGATCATATTTGTTGAGCTGTTTGGTTGTGGTTTCTCTTGTGTGGCACAGGTGTTGACTGCAATGGATCAGCAACATTAATTAAGCTGGTCGTTGGTGATGATAAAGATGATGATGATGATCTATTTCTTCTTTGTTGTAGTGTTTTTATAGAGAATATGATATTGATGTTTTCATTATTGTGTCTATCAGTTTCAGTGTTTACACACACACACACAAACAAGCAAACTAACAAGCAAACAAATACACTATACATAGACATTCGTGTGGCTTATTTCCCCAACAAGATGTACGTTCCTAGTACTTCTTTCGCACAAAAAATTCACCTAGAACTGTTCCACTGAAGCTCACAGTCACAGAACAATCCCCATTGTAGCTTATCATTTCTGACCACACACCAGTGGCCTAAAAATCATCTTAGTTTCTACATTCCATTTTAAGGCAATTTGGACACATCGTTGCAAGCCTGTAAATCTCTTGTCCATTATTCAGTGTCATCAATAAGTCATTTTGTTAAGTATGCCTCTTCACCCTTTTCAGTAAATGAAGGTATAGCAGCTAACCAAAGACAGAGCCTCTATGCTATTACTCGAACTGATGTATTTGTAAGTAACAGGAATATTCTTGTGTCCTAAGAAACGAAGGACACATTTTTCAATATGATTTTTGACAACCTATATTTGAGAATGTATCTTGGGTTGATAGTGAGCGACCAAAGTCCCACGTCTAAAGTGATATCCTGCATTGCCAAAACAACAGAGATCATGTCACAAATGAGGAAGTGAAGAGAAGAATAAGGCAGGCAATAGAGCCCTTTGAGGAACTTCTTATCACAGTAAAGAAGCACAAGCTCAGGTGGTTTAAGCATGTCACCCGCTCATCTGGGATGGCCAAAACAATCCTTCAGGGAACAATCAAAGGTGACAGAGACAGACAGAGAGCGAGGTGGAAAAGCAACATCTGTGAGTGGACAGGCCTAAAGGTGAGAGATGCAGTGTGAGAGGCAGAAGACAGAGATGGGTGGAGGGATCCAGTTGAAAAGTCATTCATGGTGCCCTAATGGTCAGCCAAACTATAGGATATGTTATGTAATGTAATGTAATTTGAGAAAAATTTTTTAACACTTTTGACCATATGTATGCTTAATCAGAATAGACTTGGTTTTAAACAACAACAATAACATCAACAACAGCATTGACAACAGCCAATATAGTTTCTAGAGAACTAGATGCCTTGGATAATAACTCTTTTGTATTACTGGCTAATCAGCCTGAAGGCATTTATTGAGAACTCAGAATCAGTATTTGTGTCAATTTGACATCCCCAAAATCTTCAGACATGTCTGAACAGGAGATTCTTATGCTTGTATTACATTATGATGATTAACAGACCCTTCCTGAATAAGACGCTTCCAGTAAATGTGCTGTAGCATACCATGTGTTATCAGACTGTCTTGTGCTATAATCTGGGCTATCTTAGCAGTATCGTAAGACCCTGAGAAAATCAATGCACAAGGCTCTGTAGTATCTGTTGATAGCACACAACAGCATATAGAGATCAGAATTGGTCCATAGACTTCTGAGGCCGATGAATGAAGCAGTATATTGGGCTGCCCTGTAGAATCTATTTACTGATAGCATACCACAGCATACATAAGTATAGACCTGTCAGTCTCTTGGGCAATGGTGCAGTGTTCCAAAACACAAACACAAAGACACATAGACACACAGACACAGATACACTGACACACACACACACATCAGGTTTAGGTATCCACATCATTCAGTACATCAGCCCCTAATTTATTCATCTAAATTCATACTGTTTATCCATTTGAGTCATTTTCCATAACTAAATTTCTCTTTTAATTCTGAAAATTTCTGCAATCTAAAATTCCTCATAACTTCTTATTCTATATATAAACACCATTGTTGATTGATCGAAGCAAACTGGATAAAATTATGCTTTACTGATGAGATCCATTATGAGAGAAACACGTCAACAACTGTTTCCTTGCATGCAGACAAAGATAAGAGTTTTCCTTACGTATATTCATTTTCTCTTAAGTAAATTCATTTTGTGAAATTTATCCATAATTTCTTTTATGTGCATCAGTAAAAACAACCAATAGATTTCCTTTTTCTTTTTTACTTTCTATCCCCAGATAAAAGGTAACCTTCAATTAATTGAGAAGTTTTTGCATGCATCATTTAATACTTAATGAAGCTAGCATGTTGAGGTTCCCTTGTCTCATGTGTAATGTTATAAAAGGTGAAAGTGGTTTAGGCTGTGTTCAGTATTGGTACATATGTGCAACTGTCCATGATATGATAAACTTGCCACACAGTGGATTCAATCAACAGAAACATGTGGAACTTGATATAAGGAACTAGGATGTTGCTTTTGCTCATGGTTTAGCGTTTAAGGTAATGTTGTTGGCACTCCATCACTTACGACGTCAAGGGTTCCAGTTGATCCGATCAACGGAACAGCCTGCTTGTGAAATTAACGTGCAAGTGGCTGAGCACTCCACAGACATGTGTACCCTTAACGTAGTTCTCGGGGATATTCAGCATGACACAGTGTGACAAGGCTGACCGTTTAAATTACAGGCACAACAGAAACAGGAAGTAAGAGTGAGAGAAAGTTGTGATGGAAGAGTACAGCAGGGTTTGTCACCATCCCCAGCCGGACCCTCGTAGAGCTTTAGGTGTTTTCGCTCAATAAACACTCACAACGCCTGGTCTGGGAATCGAAACCGCGATCCTATGACCGCGAGTCCGCTGCCCTAACCACTGGGCCATTGCGCCTCCACTCTTAAGGCAATGTAAGACAAGAGAATATAACAGAAGCAAAGGTGCTGCTGTATGGCTGTGTGATCACGAAGCTTGCTACTCAACAAAGTGATCTTGAGTTCAGTCCCATTGCATGGCACCTTGAGTCACAACGAAAACTTTGTCAGTGGATTTGCTAGACAGAAATTGAAATTTGTCCATCATGTGTTTGTGTATGCGCACACGCACATGTGTGTGTGAATGTGTATGTGTCTTTGTGTTGTGTTTGTCCTCCACTGGTGCCTGTTAGATAACATCCCCACAACTTAACGGTTTGAACAAATAGATTGCTTTTCAAGTGCCAGACTCACAAATAAATACTGGGGTCAATTTTACTCTTTTACTTCTTTCAGTCATTTGACTGCAGCCATGCTGGAGCACCACCTTTAGTCGAGCAAATTGATGCCAGGACTTATTCTTTGTAAGCCTAGTACTTATTCTATTGGTCTCTTTTGCCGAACCGCTAAGTTACGGGGACGTAAACACACCAGCATTGGTTGTCAAGCGATGTTGGAGGGACAAAACACACACACACACACACACACACACATACATATATACGACGGGCTTCTTTTCAGTTTCCGTCTACCAAATTCACTCACAAGGCTTTGGTCGGCCCAAGGCTATAGTAGAAGACACTTGCTCAAGGTACCACACAATGGGACTGAATCCAAAACCATGTGGTTGGCAAACAAGCTACTTACCATGTTCAACAAAAATTTTTTAAAATCAAGAACGCACTCCAGCATGGCCACAGTCCAGCGACTGATACACACAACAGATAAAAGACAAAAAGGTTGTATGTTTCAGTATAATATTGTAGTGTTTACGACATAGAACAGTCTGAAGCATATAAATTTCAACACATGGACACTTGATAGAGAATGCTTGTCTACCTTCCTTACTCAACTAGTGGCGATGATGATGATGACAACAATGACATTGAACTTTCCCCTCCTCCCATCCATCCTAACCTTCCTACTTAATACAGTTCACAAGTAAACAATCATGGCTGCTAAAGCACTAGATAATTTGTTCAACAACAATGACAGGATATTCAATGAACCAAGTGTAATGTTTCCACGGATGTTTCTACTAGAGCACGGAAAGATCTAGCTGTAAAATGTCTGACTGTCTTTTTTTTTTTTTTTTTTACAAACACTGCCATTGTTTACTTGAGTTTATTTATCATCATCATCATCATCATCATCATCATCATCATCATCACAGTCCTCACCATTATTGTCAACATTGTCATCATCATCATTATCATTATCGTTGTCATTGACATTGTCATCACCACCATCATCATCATCGTCATCATCATCATCATCATCATCATCAGCATCATCAGCAGCAGCAACAGCAGCCGCAGCAGCAACAGCCGCAGCAGCAGCAGCAGCAGCAGCAGCAGAAACAACAGCAGTGGCGCTGGTATCATCATCATCATCATCATCATCATCATTGTCATTGTTATCGTCAATGTCATCACCATCATCATCATCATCATTTTCCCCATGACCACTGACATCATCCTCCTCACTTTCAAAAGCGTTGCATCAATCTGTACTTTTATCCTGTATTTTTAGCCATTTTCATTTGTTTTCGTTTATGTATATTTACTTATTTATTTTTTTCATTTATTTTTATCTACAATTAAACCTCCCCCACACAGTCTGATATGTGTGTGTGTATGTACGTGTATGTGTGGGTGTGTGTGTGTGCACTCACATGAGTGCGTGCTTGTATGTGTCTACATGAGTGTAGATTCACTAGTATATTATTATTTCATCAACTACTGTTTATGATCTTGCTCTCACTAAATTATTTACCTTTTTGTTATTTTCATATTGTTTTAATATTGTTGTTGTTTACTCTTTGGGGAATATTTAGTGCTTTGTTCATCTATATATTATTCTGGTTTACATAATGTTGTTTGTTGTTTACGCAGTACCTTTTAATGTTTACTTCTAACTGTTTGTTATTTACTCGGTATTACTCGTTGTTTATTTACATTATTAAATTACTGATGTATTTATCATCTTCATCATCTGTTTCTCTGCAGTCATTTATTATCAATATTCATTAATAATGTATTAAGTAAGTAGATTAGTGAATAGACTGTTGATGATGAATGAAACCTCAGAACGGTAAATGAGCAAACGTATATAAATATATATATATATATATATATATATATATATATATATATATAAGCACACAGTTAACCCCTTTAGTAGTTAGACAAGCCATATTTGGTCAAAATATTCTACCTGTTCTTTGTTTACACAAACCAGATCTGGTCCACTCACTGCTACTCTTTACAGTCATTCTAAAAGTAAAGAATCACTTCACAACCTTGAAGTTACGAGATATACATGATGAACTCAAAACAATGTGAGTAAATAAATATTATTTTTTACAGAGTAATCTGAATGCTATGGAGTTAAACAAAAGTGAATAATAGAAGCCCTTTTTTATTAACTGAAAAGATTGCAAGACCCTGAATTAGTGATTAAGGATTCTTGCTTAGTTTGTATGATACACACTGAGGCATTATGGCTCTTTGTCATTCTAGGCTTTAGCTGTTTCTAGGTCCAGTAAAGGGTGTTTTGTAACTATGTGAGTAAATAAACATTATTTTTGACAAAGTAATCTAAATGCTAAGGGGCTAAGCAATAGTGAATAATAGAAGCCCTTTTTTATTAACTGAAAAGATTGCAAGACCCTGAATTAGTGATTAAGGATTCTTGCTTAGTTTGTATGATACACACTGAGGCATTATGGCTCTTTGTCATTCTAGACTTTAGCTGTTTCTAGGTCCAGTAAAATGTGTTTTTGTAACTCAGAGCTTCTAAACAAGTGCAAGTATTTTGTTTTCATTTCATTTGCGATTACCTCTCAGGTTTGCCATCACCATGCATCTAGCTGGGTATATGTATATTGCTAGTGTGGCTGATACTGCTATTTTCAGCAGCCAAAAGAGGTCAAAGTCATGTGATCTGGTAATCCTAGTAATGGAAGTAGCTGTGACTGTTTGCTGCTGGCAATAGCTATGATGTGCTTTTATGTACCATAAAACTATATGAGTTTTTCTCTCTTGGATAACATCACAGTATTTGTGTGTTCTAACATAACATCTACTTTTAGGTGGTGAATATTTTACCTTTTGGTATTAATATTGCTTCTGTCACTCTCTCTCACTCCCTCCCTCTCTCTCTCTCTCTCTCTCTCTCTCTCTCTCTCTCTCTCTCCATATATATATATACATATATATATATACACACACATATATATACACATATTTATACATATATATATATATATATATATATATATATATATATATATATGCATACTTATATATGTATGTACATGTATTTATGTGTGTGTGTGTGTGTGTGTGTGTGTGTATGTGTGTGTGTATTGGGTCATCTAAAAGTAGTGTCTGGATTTTAAATAAGGAAAACAAGTGATTGACTCTTATATTTTAATGAAACTTAATTGTCAGTATAGTTTCCATGATTATCTATGACATGTTTCCATCTACTCATCAGCTTTTTAATCCCATTAGTGAAAAATCTTTTGGTTTCGGTGAGAAGAACTCTGAAAAGTCAGTTTCAATTTCCCCAAGTGTTTCGAGAATTAATCCATCCAAATGATTCTGTAAACTACAGGAAAAATGGTAATCTGAAGGAATAAAGTCTGGGGAGTAAGATAGACGAGCAATTTTCTCCTAGCCAAGCTCCATGATCTTCTTTGACGTGATCTTTGGAGTGTGGGTCTTGCACTGTTCTGATGAAACACCATTCTCTTTCGGTCCACTAAAGCAGGCCTTTTATTCTTCAGAGCAGCATTTTTGAACTCTCTAATTGCTGACAGTAGATTTGAACAGTGATTGTTGCATAAGTTGGTAGCATCCACAAATGGATGACTCCTTTGCAATCTCACCAAACAAAGAGAAGAACCTTATTTGCATGGAGTTCCCTTTTCGGTTGTGGTTGAGCCTTTTTCCCTTCACAAGCCAATGTCTACAATGCCTAGCGTTTTGATAAAAAAAAAAACCTATTTTTCATCACCGGTCACCAATCTGTCCAAAAAGGGTGAGATGAGTTCACGAGAACGATGAGAAGAGTAGATGTCCACTTGGGATTTGTGCTTGGCTTCAGACAAATCATGAGGCACTAATTTTCCAAGTTTTAGGACCTGGAAAGTGGACGTTAAACAATGATGATATGATGATGATGATGATGATATATATATATATATATATTTATACGATGGGCTTCTTTCAGTTTCTGTCTACCAAATCCACTCATAAGGCTTTGGTTGGCCCGAGGCTATAGTAGAAGACACTTGCCCAAGGTGCCACACAGTGGGACTAAACCCAGAACCATGTGGTTGGTAAACAAGCTACTTACCACACAGCCACTCCTGCACCTATATATATATACACACACATATATATATGTATATATGGGAGAATATACAAATAATAACAACAGACGAGGACAGGTGGTGTAAATAACAAAAGTATATATTAGTATGACGCTTTGGAATACGGAAAGTCTTTGACGTTTCGAGCTACGCTCTTCAACAGAAAGAATACGGAGACAAGGAGAAAAACACGGAGAAAAAAAATTGAATAGTGTTCAGTCAACGGTCAATCATAATAATATGTATATATATATATATCATGATCATCATCATCATTAAATGCCTGTTTCCATTCAGGTACATCAGGCACATATATGTGTAATTACATAAATGTATATATATATATATATGTATATATAAGCTTTGAATTGTCATTCCTTTGTTTTGAGAGGCTGTGTAAATGTATCTCTTCTGTTATACATTAACATGATCCTTCCCTCACCAAATAGGTTAAAAGTTTAATTCTAAACAACCTAAATAATATAAGGTGTGGCTCCATTGAACAGCAGGAATGTCAGCATTTGATTGAATTTTCCGCTTCTTCACAGTATTTTTACACTCAGTTAACTGCAAGCCAAATCACATTTAAGACATGCATACATATGTAGATACATAGAAACATTCATAGTTACATACATATACATACAAATATACACACTCACATGTACATACATGTTGGTGTGTGTGTGCATATATATATATATATATATATATATTATATAAACACACACACATACACATATATATATACAGACACCCATACATACACACAGAGACATATATGTATATTTGAATGCATGTATGTATGCAAGTATGAATGTACATACATATGCATATATGTATATATGTATGTATGTATGTATGTATGTATGTATGCATCTATGTGTGTGTGTGTGTGCGTGTGCATGTGTGTGTGTGTGTGTGTATATGTATCAGTTATCTTTGCCAACTGGCACTTGAGACTGTTAAGTATCATATTCGGGCAATCTTAAGCCTCATTTCGCTGATATTTCCTGATAGCTTTTGGGATATATCTCAGTTTTCTCTTTCCGCCCTTCTGAGGATTTTGGCATTGATCATTCGCAATGTTGAGCAATTTCATGCCACGGTACAGAAGAGGTTCTTCACTATATTCTCTAAATTTATTGCTTTTCTTCTGGTTTCTCGTTAAACCAAAGACAATTATTCCACATAGAGATTCAATGTTAGAAGTGTAAAACTATCTTACTGCTTATAGCTCTTGTTTGCCTTGCACCAATAAAATTCTTTAAAATAAGTTTCCCCACCATTCATCTCATGACAATTCTAACCTATCAATTCTGTCTCCATACCAAATGCAATTGCCTTTTCTGCATTGCACACTAAATGCTGTCCTTTCTTTTGCAACAGCCTTCTCCTCTGTGAGTTGGAGGTCACACTTGATCTAATTCTCTACTGGATATCATCTGTTATCAACCAAACCATTTAAAAATCTGTTCAATTTATTCTTAGTTACACTTATCCTAATTTGACTCTCAATAAATTCCACCCGCAATCCTAAACCTCATACATCTGCTTTATTGATTGTGTATGAAGTTAATCTCCTTCTACTTCTACCATCAATCATTACCATCAGAAATTTGCTTTGTCTAAATTATTCTTAATTGCAGTGTTGTTAAGAATTTTACTCCTCAACCATGTGGCTTAGGGTTCAGCTCCATTGTGTGGCACCTTGGCCTTGTGATTTGATTTGATAACTGGAAACTGATAAAAAGCCCATTGTGTATATATTGAGTCTGACGAGTTACCTGTATAGCTAAGCACTAGAAAGATACAAAACCTATGATCACTCTCTCACTGGCCATAACAAACAACATTCTAAATATATACAAGGTTTTTCATAAACAGGTTAATTTTTACAGTTCTGTAAATCATCATCATAATCATCATCTTTTAACGTCCGCTTTCCATGCTGGCATGGGTTGGATGGCTTGACTGGTGACTGGCAAACCAGATGGCTTGACTGACGACTGGCAAACCAGATGGCTGCACCAGGCTCCAATCTGATCTGGCAGAGTTTCTACAGCTGGATGCACTTTGTAATGCTAACCACTCTTGACTTCTTTTTACTACCAATCTTAACCTTCCAAAATGTTTTATTATGAAGTTAGTTATCCTTGATATATTCTACCTTGACTATCATTAACTAACAATCCCTTAATCTTCTAAGATACATTATAAGATTACATTGTGTTTCAACTACTTCTTCAAGCAACAAGCTACAATCCCATCAATGCATGATAGAATTTGCATGTGGCTCTCAGATCAAACTGACATACAGCTTGTCCAATGTATTGAACCTAGAGCTTCCTTCTTGAATATTCAACTGGCAAACTCTCAATCAAGGACATGTTTAACCATTTAGCATTCAGATTATTCTGTCCAATGTAATACTTATTTATTCGTATTATTTTGAATTATTCATGGATTATCTGGTGGCTTCAATATTTCATCGACATGATTGCTTATCTTTAGAATGACATTGAAGGGTAGGTGCAAGATGTGAGATCTGGCCTGTTTGAGCATAAAAGTATCAGAATATTTTGACCTCATATGGCTGGTTTAAATGTTCAAGAATTAAGCAAACTGACTCTAATTACTAAACAACAAAGTTTGGCTCAGGTCTGTCACAATCACACAGGTACATTACACCAGAGCTTATTGCAGTTTCCATAGAATATGAGCTCCATAGAGTACAATACTTCCTCTACCTATCAACAGATTGCTAGTCTACCTCAGCATTAACCTCCAGTTATTTACAGGTACTCATTTTAAGCTACATGAAGTGGAATTAGTGTGAAATGAAATGTCTTGCTTAAGATACCAATGTGCTGCCTGATGTAAAAGTCAATAGTATGAACAGACATGACACTGTGGTCGAGAAATAAATCTCTTCTACTATAGCTCCTGGTTGTCTAATGCTAACTGAGTGAATTTGGTTGGTGGAAACTGTTTGGATGTCCATAATATATATAGTTTTATATATGTGTGTGTGTGTATATATATATATATATATATATATATATATATATATATATATATATATATAGTTTTATATATATGTGTGTGTGTGAGTGTATGAATGTGTGTGTGTCTCTCTGTGTGTATGTGTGTGTGGATGTTTATGATAGTTCCCCACCAATTGGCCATCATTGTTGGATTGTTTATGTCATCATAACCTAGTAGCTCAACCAAGGCGACTGACAGAATAAGTCCCAAATTTAAAATAAATATTGTAGTTAATCTGTATAACTAACTCTAAATAGCAGTGCTCCAGCATGGCTGCAGTCCAACGTCTGCAAAAAGTAGAAGAGTATACAAGCATGAATCCATCACCTTAACCACTATGCTGTACTCCTTCACTCTAAGATACATTAAATTATTAAAGTATTTTGTAAAACATTTTCACCTTCCTTGATCTTAGAATCGAGTTGCTAACTCACATTAACCCTAACATATTCCGATTCCCTCTGCAGTTACTGACATTGCAATTTACAAAATTTATATCATTATTCATTCATGTCCATGGATTTATTTGGCTTACGTATTGACCCAAAATTCTGAAAAAAAAAAAAATGGCCACACGTTAGACATGTGAAGGTAGATGATTCAACAGCTCTAGGATTATAAATTTATCTTTAAAAACTCATACATTCCTTTCATCAGTTAGCTCTTAAAACCTCTAAGATCATAAATTTAACTTTGAAAAAGGCCCTTGCTTTCACCAACTGGCTATTAACAGCTCTAGGATTATAAAATTAATTTTAAATGAGATCCATTACTTTCGCTAACTGATTTAAAATTCTCTCCTAAAAGTATTGTCTTCATTTTCGAATTTGAACTAGTTTATGTTATTCAAGATATCACTTTTAAATAATGTAGAGAAAGTATTAGTCTTCTAAATGTAGAAAATAATCTCACTTAATCAAGTTTGTTTCTTTTTTCAGTTCATTGTATTGCAGGCATGAAACTCTGTATGCTTAATATATAGAACACACTCCAGAGAAAATTTCTCTCTCTTTATGATTATTCTCTTTTCTCTCCGTGTTTTCTACTCCTACTATAATGGCTTCACTCTTCAGAGTTAGTTGGTTTTGTGCCACTTCAACTTAAGTAGTACTGACTCTTTTCATCTTTCCTTACATCACACATTTTGTGTCCAATCCGCAAAACCCTCAATTAAACTCTCAATTAAACTCTACATGCAAACTTTCCATATATAATCCATTCATATATACACATATATATTTCATTCTTATCAATACATATCTAAACTCACACTTCACTCCCTGTTTCACTTGCATGATTTCAGTTGGCCCAAGGCTATTGTAAAAGACATTTGCTCAGGGTGTCTTACATGTGGTTGGGAAGTAAACTTCTTAACCACAGAGCCACATAATTATTTCTTATTAAGTATATATATACCTCTCAGCATAACTATTTCCAATTAGCTATATGCAACACTCAATACATTAAATATATTAACAACCAACTTAACTATTATTTTTCATACAAAATGGCATCTCTGAATAATTAATGTCAGGGATTTGGATTAAAAGAAAATATCTAAGGAGGTAGATTTGAATAAGCAATTTCTTTCATTGATTGGTTGGAATACATATAATCCCAGCAGTACTAGACAAAATGGTTTGCAGCTTAATGTACTATGCCATCAGAATGTCTTTATGACAAGCTGTAATGCTTGTACTTAAAACCAGTCAAGTTATAAATGCTGGAGCCATTACAATTTTGCTGAATATTTGAAAATGGCAAACTAAACATCAAATTATCAAAAATACAAAAACGAAATAGAGATGGAAAAATCTCTCTTGGATTCCTCCATGTACTTAAACCAATCCCTGATGGGGATTTCAGCTAATATTATTCTTCCATTTATTGTGGAAAGTTAGAAAAAATATTTATCTTGTATATACCTCCTAAATATAATGTATGTATCTGTATGTGCTTGTAAGACAGCTGCATGTGTATGTGTGTGCGTGTTTGTTGATAAGCATACACGCTTATCCACACACATGTGTCCGTGTGTAAGTATCTATCTATCTATCTATCTATATACATGCATACACACACATGCGCACACACACACACACACACACACACACAGACATATATATTTACATTCACATGCATTTATTTATAGATATATATACTCATATATATATATATATATATATATATATATATATATATATATATATATATATATGCATATATGAGTGTGTGTGTGTGCATGTGTGTGTGATATATACATATATATATGTACATATATATATATATATATATATATATATATATATATATATATATATATATATATATATATATATATATATATATATATATATGTACATATATATATATATACATATATATGTATATATCATACACACATACACACACACCCATATATGCATACATATTTGCACATGCACACACACACACACACACACACACACACACACACACATATATGTATAAATAGACAGAGAAAGAGATAAACAGAGATTACATAATGTTTAATATTTTCTATAGAGATTTCAAGATATTGTGTGCATCTATATTTATATATCTGAATGAATTTATTGGTACGTGTATTTGTGTGATTTTATACATAAATTTATGTGTAACTGTATACATATAAAGAACTCTATGAGTAAATAATGAAGTAAATTCATATGCAGATGTGTATGTATGTATGTATGCATGTATGTATGTATGCATGTATGTATGTGTGTATGCATGCATACATCCACATATAGGTAGACCTATGGACTTCATAAAAGGGATATATATAAGATATATATAATATATATATATATATATATATATATATATATATATATATATATATATATATATATACACACCAATATATATATATATATCCATATAGGAATAACATTTTGTTTATAAGCCCTCAGATCTACATTTCTATAAATACCAAAGATGGAATTTGTGTGTTTACATACATTCATACATACATATAGACATACATATAGACATTCATACATACATATAGACATACATATAGACATTCATACATACATATAGACATACATACATACATACATACATACATACATACATACATTTATCCATCCATCCATCCATCCATCTATACGTACATACATACATACATACATACATACATACATAATACACATACTGTTGTGTTGATGCCCCCAGACAATGAAGTAGACTAGCCCAATTCATAGATATCGAGGGAGAAGTCTAGACATCGTAGTAGTTGAATAGAGGTCATCTGAATGTGCAGTATAACACTCTCTAATGTAGTTGAGTAGAGGTCATCCGAACGAGCTATATAACAGTGGTGAAGAGGATTTTGCAGCTCCCGCAGCCACTGTGTAGTATTGCGATATAACACATACATACATGTGATAAATACATATACAATGAAGGGCTGCAACTTGATTTCAAACAATGTCATCTTTTGACTGTTGTCTTAAAGCAGTATGGTTATGTTATGGTTTGTTAGTCCTGCTCAGGAGCTACACACTCTTGCACAGATGTGGTTACAATGTATGCCTCTTGCAGCAGCTGTTCAGAGATAACATATGCTATTATTCCATCATGGAATTTTTCAATGATGAGTTTGCCTTTTGTGCCAAAGCTCACCAGTATTATGTAAGACATCGAAGAAAAGTTATAAAAAATCAGGTGATGTTTGCACTTGAAATTTTATAATGTAAGGAAAGGGCCAATCTCAATTTCTAAATGATGTAGGCATTTTCCTAAAAAAGAACATGTCTACATCAGTGGATTCAAATGCAGTCACTGATGTTGCTTCAGAGTGTAACTCCTAGACAAATGTCTAAGCAAGGATAAAAGGTCTCTTACATACATTCATATATGCATACGTTCGTGCACACACGTATTTATGTATGTATGTACGTATTTATATATGTATGTATGTATGTATGTATGTATGTATGTGTGTACATGTGTGTGTGTGCGTGCGTGTGTGTGTATATGTATATGTGTTTGATGTATTTGTATATATACCAGGTGTGATATATACATTTAACTTTTATTTAAACATTATAATTACCCATTATTCAAACATAAATTGAAGCATTCTTGTTCACAAAATTAGTTGCAAATGTTGTATAATGTTTCCTAACATTCTTTTATTTTATTGTTTACCCTTAATTAAATATGGCAGCTGAAGCTAAATGTGAATAAATTATAGCAACGAAAATGGCTTTCATAAAGAATTGTGAAGTGAAAATTGCTGGTATAATGATTAAAGGACTAGGGTGAAAGCAAATGTGGCCATTTTGAATTGTAAATATGTGTAAAATATTGTCAATAAATATAGCAATCAATCTGTAAACTTTCATTAACCAAAACTTAAATCTTATTTTATGATAAAATGAATATTGGATAAACATATGTGTCACACCTGGCATATGTATATATAGTATCCATATACATACATACACGTATAGTGTTTGTATGTAATTGTCATCATAATACAAAGATATACTTGTATATATTTATCATTGTATTATATCCATTTTCTAAGCTTGCAGACAGGTCAGCACTGTGTCTTATCATATTTTCTTTGCCATCCATTTCCTCTGAATTTAGCCTTTATGACATCAACTTCCACATTTTCCTTGTTTCCTGCAGGTTCATTCTGTTTTGATCAATTGCCACTTCTTTACCAAACTACCATCACATGCCTGTATCATCTCAGTCTTCTTTCTTGCACATTGTATCTGATTATTCTTGTACCCTGTTTTCCTCCCCACTCATTTTGTGCTTTGTGATTCATACCCATTAACTAATACTGCACATACAGTAGAGCATTCTTGACTCATTCTCACTTTGGTCCAGCTCTCTCATATCTCTCATGTTCAGTCAGTGTCCATGTTTTGCCATCAAGCAACATGATACCATCAAATAATCTCAGAGAGTATTTCTTTATTGCCAGCAGAATAATAGATCTTTAGACTTTCCCACCACACTCTTACTCTGATAACTGCTTTTGAAACATCACCTCAACCACCAAATAGGTCACGTAGGTAACAAAGGCTATCAGCTGCATCTATGGAACACTCCAACCATTAGAAATAATTTATTTGAAGGTCACTTGCTGCTAATTTCTCCTCTGCGTCTGCTACTCATAAAGTCCTTCGCTATCAACATTCCTAACTTGTCTGCACACCGATTGTACACAAATAACTTATATAAGATGCTCTCTCTCTCTCTCTCTCTCTCTCTCTCTCTCTCTCTTACTCTTTTACTTGTTTCAGTCATTTTGACTGTGGCCATACTGGAGCACTGCCTTTAGTCGAGTAAATCGACCCCAGGACTTATTCTTTGGAAGCCTAGTACTTATTCTATCGGTCTCTTTTGCCGAACCGCTAAGTTACAGGGACGTAAACACGCCACCATCGGTTGTCTAATGATGTTTGGGGGACAAACACAGACACACAAACATATAAACATACATATATATATATATATATATATATATGAAAAATATTTCAAAACAAATGTATTAATACAAATGTATCAATTTCCAGCAAAAAATAGCCCTATAAGGGTATATATATATATAAATTCATATATAAATTCATAAGAGTGGTACAACAAGGCACTGATATTTACTGGACAATAGCAATCGATATAAATACGACGCTATTGTATAGCTTCACTGTGTATATACTGGCAAAAATGCATGTGTGCAACAAACATGAAAAACTTGTCTTACCTTAGGAAGAACATTCGAAAATGGACAACCCAGATTAAGGATAATGCAGTACCAAGGTTTCAGACTCTTCAAATACGTTTCACAACGTAAATCTGATTAGTCCTCATCAGCTGCATTTACTTAGACAATATTTCAAATGTTGCCACATCAATGCCAAGTATACTCGCCCGAACGCCCAGCCGTTAACAGAACTGAGAACAGTGATTGCTATTGTCCAGTAAATATCGGTGCCTTGTTGTACCACTCTTATGAAAGTTTACCAAATCCACTCACAAGGCTTTGGTCGGCCCGAGGCTATAGTAGAAGACACTTGCCCAAGGTGCCATGCAGTTGGAATGAACCCGGAACAATGTGGTTGGTAAGCAAGCTACTTACCACACAGCCACTCCTGCGCCTATATATATATATGCACATACTTGTACGTATATATGCATATACTCATTTATTATTTGCTTTACATGATCGAACGCCCGCGTCATCCCTGTAAGTCGTTTTTGAACTTTATATTTTCTGACACGACTCTATCTATCTCTATCTCTATCTCTATAACATTTTCCCCCTCTCATTCCTTCTTTTACTACTATATTTTTCTCTTCCTCTCTTTCTCTCGTTGACTCACCTATTTTCTACTTCCTCCCCTTGTTTCTCCCTCTGCCATTCTCTTTCTTCCTTAACCCTCGCTGGTCACATGTGTCCAGTTACTAATTCTTTTCATCCTTGGCTATCGCCAAGCAAACACACGAACTCACTTCGTCCCGCTTTCAGTTCGTTGCTTAACAGCGTTCAATATACATATAATTTTTCACGTCTGGCTGTATAGCCTTTTCCGTTTGTTTCCCTGTCTTGTTTTCTGTCCACCACTACATTCCTCCATGGTACAAATTTAATTTGTGGTCCGGGGGAAGAGCCTGTATGCACATACTTGTACGTATATATGCTTATACTCATTTATTATTTGTTATATATATATATATACGACAGGCTTCTTTCAGTTTCCGTCTAACAAATCCACTCAGAAGGCTTTGGTCGGCCCGAGGCTATAGTAGAAGACACTTGCTCAAGGTGCCACGCAGTGGGAATGAACCCAAAATCGTGATGGCACCACTGTTCGAGCATGATCGTTACCAGTGTCGCCTTCCTGGCACTTGTGCTGCAGCTTCGCGTTCCTGGTGCTTATGCCGGTGGCATGGGAAAAGTCATTTAAGTGAGATCGTTGCCAGTGCCGCTGGACTGGCTCCTGTGCAGGTGGCACATAAAATACACCATTTTGAGCATAGCCGTTGCCAGTACCACCTGACTGGCCTTCGTGCCAGTGGGACGTAAAAGCACTCACTACACTCTGGGAGTGATTGGAGTTAGGAAGGGCATCCAGCTGTAGAAACTCTGCCAAATCAGATTGGAGCCTGGTGTAGCCATCTGGTTCACCAGTCCTCAGTCAAATCTTCCAACCCATGCTAGCATGGAAAGCAGTCGTTA
>NC_142935.1:49416573-49454073 GCF_046866305.1 Octopus bimaculoides | reverse complement strand
ATATTGAGTTAATTGGTAGTATAAAAGAATCTCATAGAAGTATCACCAAAATCAAATCAATTTAAGATAGAGCGAAACAGCATTTTATAGCGTACGTGCATTGTGCATATGCAATGCACACATATTGTGTATTTACTTATTTATATTATATCATGATAAAGAAACAGTCATGTAGTTGGTTAGCATCTTGTTTACTGGATTACTAAGGGTGTGAGTGACAAAGGAGTATTTGTTACTTGGTGCAGAAAGAATATTGCAAAGGACTTCATTTGAAGCATGTAGTTATTCTGAGTTTTGCATCAATGTTAATATCTTCCCTTCTTATACAGTGGTGACAGTATATATACTAACTTACACACATGCACTTGCACAAGTAAATATGTGTGTGCATGTATACACACACACACACACACGCACACACATATGAATGTGTGTAAGTATATATGTAAATATATGTGGCTATATGGTAAGAAGCTTGCTTCCCAACCACATGGTTCCAGGTTCATGCTTAGTCTTGACTTAATTCTGCCATGAAGAGAAACCATTGAGTCGGTGGATTTCCAAAATATAGCCTCACCTAGATCATCACAGATCCTCCTCCATGTTTAACAGTTGGAAGAAGGCAGTCAGGGTCAAATGCTTCTTTTGGTTGTCTCCACACGTATATTTAGCCAGTAGTCAGAAATAAAGTAAAGGATAGCTTGTCCAAGAAAATAACATTCTTCCACTACGCTAGGGACTAATTCTGTAGGTTTTTTACTCTACTCTAAATGCTTTGTGGCATTTGTTTTTGAATGTTGTGGCTTTCTGATTGCAGCTCTCCCATGAAATCCAGCTTTGTGCAGCTCCTGGTGAACAGTTTTTGAGAAACTAAGGTCTCGAGGTAATCATTAAGCTCTGCAGTAATTTGTATCCCTTTCTAATAATTTGTGTATGAGTCCAACAGTCCCTATCTGAAAGTTTTGGTTTTTTTCCAGAGTTTTGTTTTGATGAGGAGGTTTTTCCCTCTTTCTCAAAGGCTGTCATTACTTTCAAGACAGTACTTCTTGATAGACTAAACATTTTGGTTTTTTTTGTTATGCTAGCACCTGCCATACAAGCACCAACAATTTTACCTCATTGAAAGTCCGATAGATTTGTCATTTTAATGAATTTTAATTGCCTTTTCCTGATGATATCTGATAAGAAACAGCAATTTTAGCAAAACATATGCAGCAACACTAATAATAAATCAAAAAACATAAAAATAAGCAAGCTTTTGACGGTTTTATAGCTATTTCAACATATTGATGCAATGATGCTAGGTAATTCCATTATTTTGTCCAACTTTTGTATATATATATGATGAGGATGATATATCATAATCCTCCTCATCATTTAATGTCCATTTTCCAGAATGGACTGAGTGCTCTTTTACATGGCACCATCACCAACGTCATTTATTTAGTCCTTATCAACTACAATGGAAAAATAAAAAACACCTTAGGCGATGTAGTTCATGCTATATTAAACCTCAATGATACTTGAGGTGTTCAAGCAGGTAAACCTTATACTTAGACATGTTGGATCATAGCTGGTATATCAACAATTTCATAAGCCAGAAATCTCTATAAAGGACTCTATACAGTCTACACAGTCACATGACTTGCTAGAAATATTAACAAAATTTCTTTCAAATTGTATTTTGCCACGTTGAAAAAATAAACTAAACAAAGGTAACATTTGTTAGTGTAGGCCTATATCCCCCATGTCAAAAAGAACAGAGGAGGGAGTCATGGTCAGAATGCCTGTAACTATAGATAGTTCTGTTCAGTCTCGGGGCTGACCTGGAGCTAAATAATGACAATAACTTTGGTTAAGAGAGTTATATAATTGTAGACCAGCAGGAAATAAAGAAGTATGAACTACCTCAAGATATATGACATGAAAAGGTGACTAAAAGACATTATAGAACACAAAGTCTATTGTGAATGAAGAACTACATTCGAAAATTAGGAAATTATGAAAGCCATAAAATATAGCAATTACAGACAGTCTCATATATTACGTTCTTCTATGGCTTCTCTTAATAGAACCAAAGTTTACATAACTTACATAATACCCACATACACACGTGCACACATACACACACACACATGTACTCATGCAGCTAATACAGACCACATGCTAAAAGCTGCACACTCACATACAAACATACTCACATATGCATGCAACTAACACAAGCCACATGTTAAAAGGTGCACACATACATACACAAACTCATGCGTTTTAACCAGTCTTAAGTTTTCAAAACTCTTCAGTTTTACTTTTTCTTGTTTTCCTAATTAATACTAATGCATAGCAAACTATATACAAATAGTGTATAGCATATAGACTATACATATGTGTAGAACACAATCTATGCTACACTGTTCATAGTGCACAGTATATAGTACATATTACATAATGAATAATACATGGTGCAAGTTAGTTAATATGTAGTACATGGTATTTGATATGCAGTACAAGCTACTGAGTACACTGTTCATAGTATGTGATAAATACTAGACAGTACGAATTGCAGGGTTGCTTACCAACCACATGGTTCTGGGTACAGTCCCACTGCGTGGCTCCTTGGGCAAGTGTCTTCAGCTTTAGCCTTGGACTTATCAAAGCCTTGTGAGAGGATTTGAGAAATAGAGACTGAAAGAAGACCGTCGTATATGTGTGTGTGTGTGTATGTGTGTATGCATATGTGTCTGTGTTTGCCCCCCCCCCATAACTTGACAACCAATGGTGGCATGTCTATGTCCCCGTAACTTAGCGGTTCAGCAAACGAGACTGATAGAATAAGTACTAGGCTTACAAAGAATAAGTCCTGAAGTCGGCTAGAGGTGGTGCTCCAGCATGGCCGCAGTCAAATGAAAGAAACAAATAAAAAGATAAAAGAATGAGATAGTATTGAGTAGATGAACTGTAATGCATGGGTACATATCTGTTAGTGTATTGTATATAGTATATGCTAAATGATAAGATGTGTTCTTTGGGTAGAAAAGAAAGGTTAATGCCTACCCAGGTGGATAATATATATATATATATAAATTACCTATTCTTCTGTTCTTTTATTCTTTTACTTGTTTCAGTCATCTGACTGCGGCCATGCTGGAGTACCACTTTGAAGGGGTTTTAGTCAAACAAATTGACCCCAGGACTTATTCTTTTAAAGCCTAGTACTTATTCTATTGGTGTATTTTGCCAAACTGCTAAGTTGCAAGATATAAACATACCAACACCAGATGTTAAGCGGTGATGGCGGGACAACCATAAAGAGATACGCACCTATATATACACATACACACGCACAAACACACACACACACACACACACACATACATATTTATATAAATGAGGATAAGATCATTATTTAAAATACCTATCTTATCAAGTGACTAGCATGGGAATAAAAACCTCATAGGTAATAATTACTATTAAAATATATAATTAAGGGTATCTAAAAGATACCATCATGCTAGATATAGCAGTCAAAACTTGACTCTAAAACCACATCAAATATTCATACAGCACCAGGAGAGAAGACAAAGTGACAAAACAAACTAGCAAAAGATTATTGGATAATTCCAGAAGATGGGTTGTTGGGCAAGTTTGATGGAAGATAAATTATATGTGTTGTGGTGGTGGTGGTAGTGGTGATGGGAGGGCATGGTCATAAAAGACATACCTGTATGGTCTTGATTTTAATGAGCTTGATGTGTCTTCTCAAGTGCAGCAAATCACCAGTTGTGTCAGTTCTTTGTCATCTCTACATAGTAACTATAGAATCTCACATCAAATTATTTGCCTGGAAAGTGCACCTCTGAACCATAACACATATTACACAACAACATACAACCTTGCACAACTGACTGTAGAGAGTATATAGTATACATCAAATATCACAAGCAACTCCCTCCACCACGACCCAGTATTTTGTACATATTACAATCACAGCCAAAAGTTTGGAACATTTTTTCAGAAATTAAAATTGTTATGCCCAAGTGCAATTCAATTCAAATATATATACAATGTAGAGAAATACTTACCTAATAACTGCTCCAAGAGTCACTTACAGGTATAGTACCTAATAACTGATCCAATGGTCAGTTATATATCAAAATATAACTTTGGGCATTTAATATATAAATTCTAATTTTCAGACCTATGTTCCAAACTTTTGGCCATGACTGTACGTATTTCATATGAGCCATCATTATTTTTACACCAACTTTATCATATTGGCATGGGTTGGGCCAAATTGTTTCAGCACATTTTGCCACTTGTTGGAGAGAGTAGATAAAACTTTGTTTCTTTATTCAGTAGGCTTCACTTGACACAGTTAAAGTGAAATAGCAATAATTACAGAAATGTCCCAGATAATAATTTATTCAGTTTTTAAGATTATAGGGTGACGTTTGGGATAAAACTGACTAGTAATTTTAACAGACTAGACAACTGCACAGAGCTTCATATGTTAGCATATTGTGGTAGCAATCAACAGATTCCTTGTGTCTCACTTTCCAACACTGGACTTGTATGTTAAATTATCAACAGCAGTACATGGTAACAGGAAATATCAAGCCCTGGCTAAGTTCTCCTTCACATTCACCATTGTAATATACAGAAACAGATTAAACAACGAAGGGTATATACAACATGCCCACACTATCATACTGCATCCCGTACAATTAATCACTAGCCTATCTGGAACAATAGATATTGATTTGTGTATTGATCAAAGTCATTCAGCTGGCTGTATATGTACTATAGGTTTTTATTTCTTTTGTTGTTTATCATGGCTGACTTGGGCTACACAACATCAAAATAAGCTCAACAAAATCAGAAACTTGTGACAAAAGAAACTACAAAGGAAGATGTGTACAGAATTAGTAACACAAAGTTACTTGAAAGTGATTTCCTTGCCATCACCCAAAACATCATCACCACCACCACCACCACCACCACATCATCATCATAATCACTATCCAATCCCTCATTTCAATGAACCATGCCAATCCCTCACAAACATACATACACTATACCAACGCTATACCCATCCACACCCAAATCCATTTCCTTAATGAAATTTGATTAGTCAAGCAGAACTACCTAACTCAAAATTTATCTCAATTCCTTGTTGCAGTCATTGTTGTTCTTGCTACTGCTGTTGTGGTTATGTTCTATCTTTTTTATTTTTGTATGCGTTACTTGTTGTCGTTGATTTTTCTGCAGTTCTTGTTTCCATTATTACCTGTTTGTTCACTTTGTTGTCGTTGTTGCTATTATTGTTGTCATTGTTGTTCTTATAGTTGTTGTTTTAATGGGTTTTAAAAGGATAAAGTTCTTTTAGCATTATCTAAAGCACAGCTAGAAATCAATGGCATTTTCGCAGTGCCATAATCATGCTAAAGTTATATATATTTGCCTTGCCTTACCTCATCTTCTTTTGCCTTCTGTTGTCTAGTCACACTATTGTTATTTTTGCTCTTATTCTGTTATCTTGATGTTGTCGTTTTTGTTGCTCTGTCGGTTCACTGTTGTTGTTGTTGTAGTTGTTGTTCTAGTTCTTTTAGTTGTTGTAATAATGCATCAATAAGAAGAATCAGAAGATATGAATGCAGCCAAGTAAAATTCATAGAAAATCTGAAAAAGTAATGAAAGAAATAACAGGACAGTAAAGAACAGTAAGAAAAGAAAGAAAATAAATAGAAAAAGGAGTAGAAGGTAGAAAATGAAAGCAAGAAAATTACTGTCAAATATGAAAATATCAAACCAAGACAACAAACAAGCAATCACAGAAGCAATAAGATCAAAAGTGAAACAATAAGAAAAACATAAATGTTGTCTGAGAATATTTTATTGCTGTTTGTGTGTGTCTGTATCTATGAGTGTCTACCTCAGTATATGTATGTGTGGGTATGTGTGTGGATGGTTGGGTGGATGAGTGTGCATATACACACATATACATATATATATATATATATATCTATATATATATATATATATATATATATATATATATATATATATATATGTATACACACACATGCACACATGTATTATATTATATACATATATATGCATACATATATACGCAGATGCACACAAACACACACGCATATACAGAGAAACAAAGAAAGAGGGTGAGAGAGGGAGACATGCATATAAAGAGAGTGGGTGAGATAGATAGACAGCAAAATATGGTGAGGGAAATGAGAATAAGAGAGAAAGAGAGATGAAAAAGAGAAACAAGCAGAAAGATTTGTGAGACATGATATAAAGGAAATATACATTTGTGTCTCTGAGTATATATATATATGTATATATATATATATATATATATATATATATATATATATATATATATATATATATATATATATATATATATATATTCCTATCTCCCTTCCTCTCTTTATGTGTGTGTGTGTGTGTATGCATATATACTCACATGCATATACATACACATGCACCCACACACACTCACATGTAAACTCATGGGATAAATCATAATTAGGTAGGTACTTTTCACCAAAAGTGATCAAGAAATATTCATAGAAATTTGACTCATTTTGCTGCTCTAATATAAGTCTATGAAACGGAAGAATAAGTAGAAAGTATTTATTTGTGATATAAGATATAAAAGAAATATATAGGATCTCATCTTAAGGCAAGTCTTCTACAATAAAATGTATTGTTTAGAGAATTGCATCATTTAGTGGAATGTCATAGTGTGTTGTGACCAGTAGTGATGGAGAGTTGAGTATAATATTATTAAGAGTGGAGTATTGTGCTAGAAGACATTTTTTCCTCAACAAGATGAAGCTGACTTATAGGGAAAAAAACTACTTTAAAATGCTCAACATGGAGTTATATTTCTAGTGGTATATACATATATATGAAGGGTGGGGTAGAGAAGAGAAATGCATTCCCATGCAGGAAAGATGTTGTGTCGATACCCCCCAAGCAAAGAAGTAGAATCGCCCAAGACATATAAATAGAGGTAGTCTGACCGTGGTAGAGAGTTGAGTGACAGTTGAGTAACAGTCGTGTAACAGTTGAGTAGAGATCATCCGAAGGTACTAGATAGCAGTAGCCTGAGACATAACAAAAGAATATAGGAGAGTTGGTATAAGAGAAAGGAAAATGCACCCAGAACTTAAAAGGTGTGACAGAATTTAAATTTTGTAGCAGTTTTATTAAAATACCGTACCGGTTTCAACTGCTCATTGTTTTTCAATGGTAAATAACAAAGGTTCAGCAGAGATAGAAGGTACAAGAGAAAATTAGGAAAAAAACATGCTTTAAAGATTAGATGTTCATACAAAATCTAATATTCAATAAGACTCAGAGATAGACAGTAACGCTTCAAGTTCTGATTGGTTGTAAATTTAATGACGTCACTTGTTTTCTCCGTCTATGTTCTATACAAAAATCAAGTTACCAAGGCCTTTGACACAAACAAACAACGTAATCAGAGAATCAAGTAGCCAGAGCATTGGGTATTTACTGGTAAGAAGTAGGTGATGGGAAAGGGTCGACAAACAAATAACATCACCAGAAAATCAACCAACCAAAATACTGGAGTTCTGTCAAACCAAAATGTGACCAGATCGTTTGTAAAACAAGCGAGATTTTAGAGCAGTCAGCCAGTTGAAATACTAGGCCATACATGGACAAAAACAAGTGATGTCATTAAATTTACATCCAATGAGAACACAGGCAAATATCTACGCCACGTCTTACAATATGTACAGTGTCCACAGACCACAGAGAGGCAGTTATGATGTTGACATTTTGATACCCATTGCAAATCATCATGATACAGGTAACCCTTTCCCAGTATTCTGAGGACTCCCACTCCTCGATATCAGCTAACATTTCCTGAACTACAATTTTAATCTTTATGCTTTCCAGCACCATTGATTGTTCACCAATACATTAAGCTGTTACAAAGAAAAATGGCATAAATTTAACCCATACTCCCTGAAAACAATTCTGCACGAGATAGGTCATCAAGTATATGTACGCGTGCTCATACACACTTATATACATACATAGGCACATAAATACACATATAAGGAGAAAGGTGGGAACTGCACAAACTTGCAAGATTGATAAGATTTTTACGTGCAGGTTGTTCAGTTATAACCTATTTTCTTTGCTAAAGGGTTAGTAGTCATTGTCGTAGTTACGGTATAACATGCTTCTATGTCATGGAAAAATTGCCATTTCTATACTTTACTTGTTCAAGAAGGCACAAGGTAGGTGTACAGCTGGTGAGAGCAGTTGTACTCCTCTGGTATCCAATGTGGTTGTGTCCGTCTTCTGTTTCTGAATGCCAATACATCATTCTCAAAAGATGACTTCGTCATCATCGTATATACGTGTGGGAACATACATAAACATACATATTTACATATATATGTATATACACAAACACACACACGTATAGCTATATACAAGACTTAAAGAATTATAGGATCGATTAATGTAATTAATATAAATTGACGAACAAT
This sequence comes from Octopus bimaculoides, assembly GCF_046866305.1. Classification (NCBI taxonomy): domain Eukaryota; kingdom Metazoa; phylum Mollusca; class Cephalopoda; order Octopoda; family Octopodidae; genus Octopus; species Octopus bimaculoides. Next base: position 49,445,521 of record NC_142935.1, on the reverse strand, counting down.
CATGGGGCAAGTAATCAAATAGAGAAAAGTTTAGTCTCAACCGGAATGTCGTACATCTTTTCCTACTAACACCAGTATATGAATGGTTGATATATATATATATATATATATATATATATATATATATATATATATATATATATATATATATATATAAATAAAAACAAATAGTAAATGAGTATATGCATATATACGTACAGGTATGTGCATACCGACATCCACCTGTATGTATAGGTGCATATCTGGTACAGGACATTGCAAACAAAACGTAGACGAGAAAACACACAAGCCACATAGAGAACATTTTTCTTCATCAGCTACCCCCGTTTTAACACCGGCGTTTCGAAGAGCTGGGCAGGACGCATCGCTAAAACGGCTCTTCCATATATATATATATATATATATATATATATATATATATATATATATATATATATATATATACACATACATATATCAATTGCATTAATTGATCACTACCTTGAAGATTTGCTGATTTGTGTTTTGTTATATTGTATTTTGCTTCATAGCTGAGAATTTGTGTGTTTTTCGGCAATGCTTCAGAAAAAAGTTATCGTGTGTGATTTTTTTTGTTTTTTCATCTTTGCTTAGAAACACTCTCTCCAACCCACCTTTCACTCTCTCTCTATATATATACATATAAGTAACGAATATTGGAAAAGTAAATCAGGTCAAAGAAGGTACTTGTCTATTTCAAAATCATTAATCTCCCTTATTGTTTCAGCAAACTTAATAACCATAAGACGTGTGGGTATTGTTATAAATGTAGAGTAATTATTGATTTCGTATCGGATACTCTAGTTAGGCCCTTATTAGGAATGTTCTTAAACCAATCTATCACTAGAAAATCCTTACTCCACAATGCTAAAATCAATGAAGTATCGTGTGTGTGTTTGCGCGCGCGCGCGTAGCTGGCTAGAAATATTACATGTATATTATATATCTTGTGTGTACAGTTCGATATCTACTGTATGGGCTACAATTTCACGTAGACTATCATTATCCAGTCAACTTCCTGTATGGTGGTTAGTCGATCACTGTGCTTGGTAGTATTACATCTTATGATATACAGAGCAAGTATAGTGGAAAAATTACGATAAACCCCAGTATAAATCCTACGCACGTTTCACCATTGCAGTTTATTTGGCACACAACACTGGAAGATCCAAGTGCAATTTGATGCCTAACCGCAGCAGATCATCAGAAGAGCATTTTATTGCATTCTGTTACAGAGATCTAATACCTATATTCAGTTTGATAGTGAGATAATTTATAAGTGAAATTTATGAGTTCCAAGTAACTGCAACGGTGAAACGTACGTAGGAACCCAATAGTTATACTGTTGTTTATCTTAACTCTTCACTATATATGATAGATACTATGTGTCTGTGTGTGTGCACGCGTGTGTGTGCACGCGTGTGTGTGTACGCGTGTGTGTGCACGCGTGTGTGTGAACATTGTTCTATAAACGATATAAGAATGAGATATATTTTATTAGCTACAGGTATATAATTATAAAAAAACAGTGCACGAGATATTAGTTGTTATAGTTTGGAATGTAATAAGAAATTGGCATCAACTATAATTAAAATCTGTTTTGCATTACTCAAGATAAACGTCCATTTAGAATATATTATAAAACTTTTTTCAGTAATACTGTTAAGTCATAGTATTTTACCACACCTCACAATATAACATCGAATGTAGCTGAATTAACGAGTACTGTCCCTACAGTAATTTATAATTAAAGCAAGAATACAAGCGGCAGTTATGTTAATAAGAATCATTATCATTAGATTTGAATTGTCTCACTAGAGATGTGACATGTGAATGCACATCAAGAACCTCAACTCCTAATAAACTTTATATAGATTTAACAACCTGCTACCTTAAATACAGATATCATATGTACACGCAATAATTTTGAAACCCAGATAGAAAAAAAGATAAATTAAAAGACAGAAATATTCGTTACGATATACAGTGAAAAATTTTGGTAAAGGAACGATCTTACAGTGAAAACAAGTGACTATATGATTTATCCAATATTGAAAAACTAGAGATCTTTTTTGCTCAAGACTCAATTCTTAACAGAAATTCGAATATAATTTCGGTTTGTAAACATCCGATTTAATCGACTTAATTACACTACTGTCCTGTCATATATATAATCAAATTAAAGCTACTTATAAGCACCTCTATACCATACAAACTGTTTCTTCTTTGAAGTTGTGATTTGAGATGCCGAAATTATGATGTCAGATTTTGAGCTTATATATTAAGATGTACATTTCTGACCTATTATACACATTTCATTGAATCAACTATCTTATTTTGAATTATGATGAAGAGAGACAAATAGAAATGTGCACATGCTATATATATATATATAAATAGGTGGAGATGAGTACGAATGCATATACATATATGAATAATGCGTGTATGCATGTATGTAGGCATGTATGTATACACTGACACACACACACAGTTATATACCATATGTATGCACACATGATCATACCATTAGTAATGTATCAAAGCATATATTTTATTTAGCTTATTACCGTATTTATTCAGATATTTATTTTTTACTTATATAATATATTTACTTGCTTGTATAGTCTTATATATTTGTGTGTGATGGTACTGAATCATACACCATGCTACTACATTAGCTTGTCTTCTTCTCAAGATGAAATAACGATCTTTTCTCTATTCTTACTTTTACTGTTTGTGATGCCAGTTTTGTTCCCACAGGAATCTAATTTGTTCTATCGCTTTTACTTCCTTTCATTCAATTGTGTTGTGACTGGAATCAGTAGAAACGCTGTCTTAAAGGGTTTAATATATTAGCTTCTGACGAAAATGTGAAAAAATAGACTATTTACGAAGCATATTGATATATTATAAATATTTATATTTTGTCCGCAATCAAGGTGGTGAGTTGACAGACTAATTAGCATTCTAGATAATAGTGCTTCGAGGCGTTTCGTCTGTTTTTACGTTCTGAGTTCAAATTCTGCTGAGGTCGATTTTACCTTTTTTGAAGTCAATAAAATAAGTAGCAGTTGAACACTAGGGTCGATGTAATCTATTTATCCCCTGCACCGAAATTGCGAGCATTTGAAATGAACATTTTCTCTGCTGTTCTATGATAGAGAATATTTTCTCTATCATGATTTTGATTTCCTTGAACATTGTATGAAGTATGTACATACATCACATACATACAAATACTAAAACACAAATATGTATACACCCTTTGGAAAAAGCATGAATGATGATTCATCAGAGAAGATGACATTGTTCTATTGAACCCCAGACCACTCTTGGTAATCTAGACACCATTTTTGCTTCATATCGATGTTGCTTGGGGACAAGATATTTAGCAATTGTACTCCCTACAAAGTATCCAGCTTTATGGAGCTCATGACAAATGGCTTTGGTTGACACAGGTTTGGCGAGTTGATACTTTATTTCTGCTGTCATTTTCAATGATGTAGTTTGGTGCTTTTTAGAAGCAATATTTTTCACTATTCTATCCCACTGTGCATTTTGACTTCTATCCAGAATTATGCATACCAGAGTGATTTTTACCTTGGTTTTGGAATAGCAACATAATTTCCAGAGACTGCATTTCAAAAACCATTAAACAATGCAGTAATTTCAGCTGATGACTAAAGTTCCAACTATCAGTGCACCAGCAGTTTGTCCTCTTTGGAAATCGCATGGGTCACACATTTTAACTTAAATTTAAATATCTGAGAACTATATTATGAAAAGCAAGGCATACATAATATGTAGGAACACATATACACAGACCAGAAGAGTTTTGAATTGGTCATATTTCCAATAGAAAATGTAAATAGATAAAAGTGGTGCTTCCATTATTTTGTTAAAACCTTGTACATCATATATATGTGCGTGTATGTGCATGAGAGTATGCTTGTGTCTCTGTAAATGTACATATAAATATTTATGGCATTATACAACGTTGCACTAGTTATATTTTTCAGGATCATTTTTATGTATCATAATATAGCAGAGGTTGCAAATAAAGATAATATTTACATTTTATAGTATAATATAGAGTATAGAAATGTAAAACAATATTTGTATTTCACATTACGATACTGGTTGCAGTATGCAATATTATATTTCTAATATGCTACAGCTGCATATCCAAGTAGTATTCACATCTCATAAGGAGGTAGAGAATTTGTTTTACAGGAATATCTGCATTTGGTATTATTTTAAAGAATACAGATACATTATTTCAAAACATGACAATAGCTATAGTTTACAGTGATATTTATAACATATTACATAATAGAACAGATTGACATTTGCATTAAATATTTCCTTTTTCTTCAATATAACATACATTGTAAGATACAGGAAGTTAACCTCATATGTTACTTTGAGACTTGTAAGTGTGCATGAAATTATTCTTTAAGAATAGCATTTTCCTTTTTAAATCTTTAACTTTTACTATAGTTATATCCATAAACTTTAGCTGTTGATACACTTACTATTGAATGAACTTTATTATATGCATAAACATTGCTGACTCACCAATACTTTAGGTATCATTTCTATATATACTTTATGAAGGCAGTAGTGTCATGTGGGGTGTGGATGTGCTGAATGTGCAGACCACACAGAGTGGCAACCTTATATGCTTGTGTTTACTGTAGTCTCAGTTATGTTGTGTTTAAGAAATGGGGCAGCTAGTTTAACTGCTGCACAGAATTAACAAAACCCCCTCTATGCCACTGCTGTTACTGTTAGTACTACTTAACGCCACATGCAGTTGACCATGACTAAATACAGGATTTGACATATGTATTCCAACTACATCAAATGACCAACAAAGAGACTTGTTAAGATTTATAGGAAATGAGGGAATAAATGGAAGCCTTCTCCATGTCAAAGTAAAGGATAATATTAAATAATTTAGTGTTAAATTCACTCCTCTTCTGCTTCAAGTGAAAATTTCTGCAATGGTGTTATTGATTGCTAAAATCCTGACAACAGATCTAGTATTATTAAGTAGCCATTTTGTAGGACTAAAGGGATGCATCAAATTTTGATTCAACTAATTTTTAGTTTTAGCTCACGAGGAGTAAGTTGGTTAAAAAAATTGATTTGAGCAAACTGATTGAGCAAATTGATTGAGCAAAATGGGAAAACTTACAGTTTGCCCATTTTCCAACTGCAATGATGCCTGCACCCTTATATTTTACTGTTTCACCTTATAAGTGATTCAGAATTTTGGAGTTTAGTCTCATATCATATTGGGTTTTTGGTTAACTTTATTTTCTTGTAAACTTATTCAAAAGAATTGCTGCTCTTTTTCAGTCATTAACTTCCTATTATATTTTCATTCAAGATGATGGTAATATCTGTTGGCACCACTGATTAAATGCAGCACCACTATGTGAGCTTGTGTAAATAAGAGTTTTCCTAACTGAGAGTTTCATATATGTCCACAAGGGTGGTTATTTTGTGCAAATTTCATTTATGTCCATACTGGAGTCTCTTGATACTTCACATTCTATTTGATAAAGGTCTCAGACCAAAAGTTTAAGTGGCATATTTCTCTCATTGTAGTTCTCAGTAAAATATTTAAATTACATGTTGCATTCACAGAAAGTATCAGCACATCATGTATTACCAGCAGAGCTACAACATTCTAATTACTGAGAATCTTCTAAAGGAATTTTCCTAATTAAAATGATGATACAGGAAGTCATACTGTATCTCATACTATATCTTAAGAATAGTATTTACAGTGAATTTCAACCAACTGTGAACTGTCTTGCAATTCTTTAACAAATAAGCAACAATGCCAGTTATTTGCATTCCTGCCATCTACATTGCAACATCCTAAAATTATGTTGCATTTTTTAGCCAAATTTCCAGGGCAATTAAGGAATTAGAACCAATGCTCCACATCATCATCATCTACATATTCTATGATGCTGTCAAATGGATAGCATTGCAGTTCATTTACCTTTGTATAGTAACATCTACACAGCAGTATTCTCAGAATAAACTTTATTTTTTATCATTACTAAAAATTGGCACACATTCAGTGATTCTTAAGTTATAGCAGCATCTAATATAAATAATGAGCAGTTTTTGAACGTCATGTAGTGAACTGCTGCATGCTTCTTCATTTGTTTTACCTTCTACTTTGAAATCATGAATAAAGTACTACTGGAGCTGTTGAAATAGCAGCAGATCATTCAATCTATCTGGACTACTTTTACTGGCAAACATTTCTTTTATTGAGAAGGCATTTTAACTTCAGCCACTTCTTATATACATCAAACCCATTCTTAATCATTATTTAGCAGCCTTGTAAATATTGTGAATATTGCCATTGTGCAAATGTTCTCAAAGTGTGTTGATTATTTTACATGATATATTAAACTGACATTAAAATTACTGTCGCATTTAAATGTCATGTATGCTTTCTAGAGATTACTTATATTTCTTCTCTGTATTTTCTGTTTCCATGCTTTTGTTTCCCTTCAATTTCAGAGAAGCTCTTGTGTACTGCAGTCCTATTTAGAATGAACCATGTTCTGAATGAAGTGTTTCTATTTTAACCATAGTGAACCACTTCTATGTCACCACTTTCTTGAAAGTAAGCAAGTAAGTCATCTATGTTATACTAGAGGATGAATTGCAACATATGATCTATCAAACATTTTGTATTCCAGCACTTTCACATTACTTATGGAGAATTGATGCAATGACTATATATATGTACTGCATTCTCGCATAATAGGTGAAAACATTGAGTTCTTGTATTTGCATCAGCACACAGCTTTATCCTTTATCAATATACTTGAAGATGTATTTCACAAAGGATATGGGAAAATGAATGAAAGAGTTAAATTTATATGAGAGAAGTCTGTTGTGAACTTAACATACTAGAACCCTTCTATAGAAAGGTTTTCCTTCAACCTTAACTGTTACGTTGACACTGGAGTTTTCAGGAAATTCTTGGTGCATTTACTGTTCTGAATCACTACAACTGGTTTTACTTCAGATTCAAGAATTTAACATTCTGTTTAACAAATATTGTTCAAGTTTGGCTCTGTTACTGGGTTAAGAGACCCTACACACATAAACTAAGCAATATTTGAGAAAGAAAGAGAGAGAGAGAGAGAGAGAGAGAGAGAGGGAGAATAAAAGCAAAAGAAAGAATAATATAGTGAGTGAGATGAATTCTAGTTATGACCATCCATCTTTTTGGCTATGTGTATGAACAAAGGACTACATTATCGAATATGTTCTTTTATATGACACAAAGGAGGTGAATTAATGAAGACTCAGCTGATATTTTTTGCCAATCGAGAATGACATTATAGTTCTACTCACTCAATAAACCTTGTTGATAACAGTAAAGCATTTAATATGATGTTAGAAGGACAAGAAAGTGCTTAAGAATAATTGGTAACTTGTCTATCTGGCTTACAGAAAGGGCATTGCTTGTACCTTGCAGACAACTTCTTTTATTTTTTTCCTTATTGAAAAGGTTTTACACTTAATGTTTTATAAGCTTTTATTTATAGTAGAAATTACTTTGGGAAACATCATTAGTCAAACATTATTTAGATATATCCTTGTGCTGTTTCTATACATCTTTGTTTTGTTTACATACATATATAGTTGAAATTCCACGATTATTTTAAGAATTGTAATATTGTGGGAGGTCTATAGAGAACAATGACATTCATGATTTCTTTTGAAGTTATTTTTCATTAAGCATTTAGTTTTTGAGATGGTATGAAGTTCACATGTATAGTACTGAATGTACAGTTTTAAAAGAGAACATCTTTGAAAACTATATTCTTCATTTTGCACTTGTCACCTCCTCTACTTCAAGAGCTATTATTACATGTATTATTTAAACAATTGTCTATGAAAAAAAGCTTCTCTATTTTCCATACTGATTATGCTTTCATAATTACTGAAAAGGTGTTGGAAGAATAATTCATGTAGAAAACACTTTGTTTAAATGTATAACTATGGAAGGAAATTTAGGAGATAATCTAGTGTAATCTTTTTCAAATATGGTAATTGTAGGTAACATTTAGAAGAAAATTTTAAACGTTGAAATACATTTCATAAAAACTATACTCGTAGCTAAATTTGACTCCACTATTTTAGTAAGACTTGCTACTTGTTATTCTACCTCCCACTGTACCTATCTGTTCACTATTAACTAAATTTACTACTATTACTTTGTAGTATCAGTAATTTACTTTTACTGTTATATTTGTTATTTTCATTTCGTTATTTATCCCCTCTGTTGATATATTCTTTCTCATGCTCTGTATCTTTACTTCTCCATTTTAACTTTTATTTTTGGGAAGATTCTAAGCCTTTTTTTTTACTGAAATGCTTTACTTTGATAACTTACTATATTCACTTTAACTTTTACATTACCTGTTAATTTACCACTAAACTTACTCTGTTATTTAACCTTATTAGGATTGTTTTCATATTTTCTTTAGTTAGTTAAATTTAATCTATAATTTACCTACCCTTACCAGTAATTACCCTTTCTTATTTTTATCTGTGTTAATTCTATCATGCTTCCATTTCTCTACTCCATCCTGCCACTCCCTTTTAATCCTATATTAAGGTTTTAATTTTAATTAGAAAAAGGTAAAATATATATTTTTTTTCTGCAGTTCATTCCTTCAGCTCTTGCAGAATTTTATTTTGCCATCTCATTTATGTAACTTCTTACAGTTCCTTGATGCATTAATATTTTTAAATGTTTATGTTACTCATAAACAATTTTTACTTTCCAATACTTTTTTCCTTATTTATTTTCCCAAATGAAAGAGTTTAATCCTCTACTTAATTATTTAACACCGTTAGCATATATACAACACTCTTTGGATGTACACACTTTTATTTTTCTTCCTTACCTAACCAATTTACATTTTCATGTTTTACTCTTTTATGATAATAAATTTTTATTAAAATGTTTAATGTTTTGCCTTTACTTCAAGTCTTGTGCTCTCCTCTTCTTCCACACCAACACATTTCTAAAACTTGCTTGTGAAAAACATCTTTTTTTTTCTCAAAACTAAGGAAATGATGAAGGAAGTTCTTGATATTTTTTGGATAAATAAAGTGAAAAAATAATCTGCATGTGTTAAAATCAACAAATGTTTGTTTTTTATTTCTTTTGAATAAATCTATTATGACTGATCGATAGGAAATAAAGTTGTTACAAAGTTCAAATTACACTTAAGTGTGTATGATTAAATGTATTGTAATAAACTCAGGCTTTTTACAGAGCATTCACAGCATGCAGTAGACAAAAGTCAGGAGAAAGATATGATATGACATGAGCATAGAATAAAATGCACATTTGTGTAGATGGCAGGATGTGTGTCATTGTCTCTTTCTCATAAAATGTAAATGTTTATATGTAGCTGCATACATGTATGAGCATTTGTCATCTGCTGATGCTGAAAGAGAAAGAGAGAGGGGAGAGAGAAAGAAGGGGAGAGAGAGAGAGAAGGAGAGAGAGAGTCTAACTCATGTCAGTATGGAAAAATAGATGTAAAACGGAAAATGCCATACACACACACACACACACACACACATACACAACCATTAATAGAAATTCCTAAAAGTTGTTTCTTCATTGTTGAGTTGTGAATGTAAAGTGCTTGACAAGTAAGAGCATATAACTTAGAAATGTTCAATGTATATCTATTCTTTATAAATAATCATATGTAATTTGAATAAACCATTGTTAACCATTCCTTCCTATATACCTACAACTAAACTCATCTTGCTTACCCATATATCTATTCATTTATAAACACATTTGCTACTCTGTGCTAGTTCATTACATATTTGTTTTAAATTCAGTTTTCGATTTTTCATTTTTATATTGTGTATTTCTTATTAGGCTTATAAGATTCACATTTTTTTAATAACTTTGTCTTTCCTTTATATTTTCCCCTTACATCTACTGATCCTAATCACAAATTATTGCCTATATTTCTCGATGTAGCTCGTTAACTGTAACTGTACTAAGTTTATAATTATCTATTTCCTTATTAATCTTGCATTATGTATTTGCATGAACTCGGCATTCTCGTGCATTTTATTACAACTTGGCCTAATATTTTTATCTCTAGTTTCCAACCTAATATCACCATCATATCTCTAATACTAAACACTCAATTATATATTCGTATCATCTATATTTAATCCTAACACCATAGTGTGAACAGATGTTTGATTATTATTATTATTATTATTATTATTATTATTATTATTATTATTATTATTATTATTATTATTTCAGATTCTTCCTTACACCCAGATAATTTTTCTAGCTGATTAATAGTATTTATATTATTCTTATTATCACCGTCAGTATCATTTGTATTACACTTATCAATACTATTATTAATTCCAATATCATTACATTTTATCTTCATAATCATTATTGTCATTATTGCTATCCTCCTCTCCTCTTCCTCTTCCTCCTCCCCTCCTCCACTTCATTGTTGTTGTTGCTGTCATCATCTTCATTGTTGTCATCATCATTACCATCATCACCATCATCTTCCTTGTTATGATTGTTAACTACTACTACTACTACTACTACTACTACTACTACTACTACTACTACTACTACTACTATTACTACTGACATTATTATTAATCTTAATTTTATGATCATGACTAGTACAGCAAAAGGTGTTTTATTTTTTATTTTTTCACTTCTTGGAAATAAACAGTGTTATTTTATTAGCAAACCTGTATTAGTGTAACTTCTAGATGTCTGGAAGCTTAGATTTATTTTGGAGAATATCACATGAGTTTAATTACCAAATATTTATGTGAATACTTCAAGTCTTTTTTGCTTTACAAATTAGTATTCTTTGATTAATTCATATTCAATTGCACTAGTTAACTGTTGGCTACATTTTTAATTGCTTTCTATAAGAAATAATAGAGAGTTAATAAATAGAACAGAAGATTTTACACATACATATGCATATGTATATATCTATCTATCTATCTATAAATATATATATATATATAAACATTCACTATACATTATGTGGATACACATACACACACATACACACACATACACACATATATAGTGGAGGCACAATGGTCCAGTGGTTAGGGCAGTGAACTCGCGGTCATGGGATCGCGGTGTCGATTCCCAAACTGAGTGTTGTGAGTGTTTATTGAACAAAAATACCCAAAGCTCCATAAGGCTCCAGCAGAGGATGGTGGCAAACCCTGCTGTATCTTTCACCACAATTTTCTCTCACTCTTTCTTCCTGTTTCTGTTGTACCTGTATTTCAAAGGGCCAACCTTGTCACAGTGTCACGCTGAATCTCCCTGAGAACTACGTTAAAGGTACACGTGTTTGTGGAGTGCTCAGCCAATTCCACGTTAATTTCATGAACAGGCTGTTCCGTTGATTGGATCGACTGGAACCCTCGTCGTTGCAACCGATGGAGTGCCATATATATATATATATATATATATATATATATATATATATATATATATATAGATAGATAGATAGATAGATATAGATATATATATACATGTATACATATATATATATATATATATATATATATATATATATATATATATATATATATATATATATATATATAGATAGATACATAGATCAATAGAGAGATAGATTTACCCTTCCTTCAGATGATGCAATTTCACAACATACATATTTCCCTAATGTAAGGGGACTTTGTGACATTGCAATGTTTGACCTTATTGTGCACCCCTCAGTAAAAGCTTCCCCATCAGAATAATGAATCTAATTTGAGTACAGGTCTTTGTTTATAGAAATCAGATATATTGTTGTCCGGAATCTCAGTGTTCTGCGCGGACCTCATGAGTTTATATATATATATATATATATATATATATATATATATATATATATATATAAAGTCATAAATAACAGAGAAATTTTATTTAACAGTAAGAAAATTCAAATATCACAACAAATTGTTTCGCAACTTAAGAACATGTAAATAATTTATATTATTGTATTTAGTAATAAGCAAATTACTTACATGTCTGCATTAATGCATAATGCATAGAGATCTTTCAAAATAATACAGAATTTAAGCAATGTCATCAGGTGTAAGAGAGTATGGTTATTAGTGGAAATGTGATACTTGATCAGTAGTCTCCACTTCTAATATTTTAGTCACCCTAATTCCGATCTCTGATATTGTTTTCACTTTGTTCTGCTTGGAAACAGAACAAACAGGAGGCTTGCTGCTATCTCTATCATGGTTAGGCAAAAATAAGCAAGAGCAAATTTCTTTTAAGCTCCACTTTATATAACAAAATGACAGAGAAATTACTATTGTCTAATTGATCTAATAAAGCCACTAAAAAGACACAGTGTATATGTAAAATGTTACCTTCTTTGGCAGGGTAATCAGTACAATAGTTTTCTCCTACAAACGCAAGAAAGCATTCTAAATCATTGCTTTCCCAGCAATTTAAAGTCAATTTTATTGGGAGGGATGCAATCAATAAGCTTCAAAACAGAAATGGTATTGAAAAGAGATTGACGTACAAACATGCTAACAGGAATACACTATGCAGTAGATAATATGACTAAAGAACTGAGAGAGACATTCCAATTACAATTGCTAATTACAAATGCAAACGATGTCCTCCAGTGTACTGTTCAAGCGAACCTATGTTAAAAAAGTTTTTAGTTGTATTTGTTTTTGCATTGGGTGAGAAAGTATAAACCAAATTATGTTATATCTTCATTTCCCTTACTAATGGCGTTGGTGGGCTACATAGCTGGAGGGCATAGGTCATCTTACCTTTAGTGCTTTTCTTATCATATTCAACATGTTCCAAGCACAAAGTTATATTCTTAGCACCCTACAGATAACGTTTAGCAAGGTTAACTGTTCAAAATTTTTGAGGTGAATATATAGGATGTGCTTCTTGCAAATTAGCTCTGCAATATTGTACTTTTGTACAAGTGAGTATGTAAAAAGTATGCATAGTGTGTTCTTTCATACAACTGAGTCAGTTGGAGGTCAGTACAGTATGTGCTCTCGTTCCAGTGAAAATGTAGAATGAGAATGTGCAACAGAATTAACACTTTTGCTAACATGCATATTTGGTGTATGTCCCTGATCCCCCAGGTATTTTAATTAATTATGAAGCTCAAGGTAAAAGAAATAGTTTATTGTAGAAAGATTTGTATTGTGAAAGCTACAGGCAACTAAGAAAAATGGTTCTTGTTTTTATTATTCGATGACATAACCATGTGAACTATGAGTTTCCACTGAAATGAGTAAGCTTTGAGAACATCATGGCACTGTTGTATCACTGCTGAACTACCCACTTTTGAATATAATGGTATCTGATGGTATTCAGAAGTTGTATCTAGATTCATATGTCAGAGTGGTGACAGCAGTGTTTGAGCACAAATTCAGAAAATTATGTAGATTTTGTTACAAACAGATTGGTTTGACTGAAAATAGAGGCCACAGGTATAGGGAAATGAAGATAATATTGATGCATTTTAACTGTATGTTGTCAAAATATATCAAAAGGCACCTATAAATATTTACTGCACTATTTATTCATGTGTCACCAATATAAAAAGATAATAGTGAGAGAGCTGACAACAGTAAAGTGTATATATATATCTGATGTCCAATCACATTGGTGTCATCAACAGAAAATAAAATTCCAAAGATCTCAATAATAAATTAAATATAACAGCTTTTCTTTATTTACTGTTTACCACAGTACAACCTATACTTTAATTCAAAGTAGTTCCACAACATGAGATTCTTCCAAAGGTTATGAAATAAAGGTTTAAATTAGTGCATGTTGAGAAAAAGAATAAGTTTCAACAGAGGCAACGTTTGCATATAATGTGCAGCAGAGATGGAGTAAGAATGTGATTGTAAAATCTATATGTAACCCATAAGTTGTAAAAACGATGTTAGGCATACGTTCTTGTATTCAAGTTTATTTTTTATGCAAAGAGAGTAAAGGAGACAGGTGCTTCTGTCTTGTAAATGCAAGGCAAGAAGAACTGAAAGAAATTGCCTTAAATTCCATGTTAAGAATTTTTTGAGTTTCATTACGTAGCCAAATGACTGAGAATATTGCTTACACATTGATCCAATAAAAAATGGTAAAATGGTGAATGATTAAAATGTCACCTGTTGTATAATGGTCACTAAACACACCTATATGTACATATAGGTGTATGCAAAAAAGCACTCATACACACACAGGCATACACACACTTTCACATGCATATTTTATTAAGAAAAAGTGTGTGATGATGATGCACTGAGAGGTCAAATGACATAAATGTAAAGAGATGAATGGATAGATTTAGTGATGAAAGACACCTATAGATTGTTAGATAAGGAGACAGAGAGATAAAGAGAGTGGGAAAGGAGGAATAATTGACATATGTTTGAGAGAGGGGAAAGAGATATATACACAAGAAAGCAGAGACAGGGAATGGGAAAAAAAAAACTTGTAGCATGGAAAAAACAGACAGAAGGAGAGAAAGAGAGACAGGCAGACAGTTAAAGAAAGAAAGAAAAAACATGTAGTGTTAAACAAGAACAGACATATAGACATAGGGAGAGAGAAAAAAAGAGAGGAGAGATAGATAGAAAGAGAGAGAGAGAGAGAGAGAGAGAGAGAGAGAGAGAGAGAGAGAGAGAGAGCAACAGTGAAAGAATATATGAGGAACAAAATAAAGAAAGTGGGAGATAAGGAGAGAAGAGAACTGAGAATTATAAAGTGAATTCGATCTAAATTTAACTGTATTTTGAAGAGTCCATTAACCCAGTTCATTGCAATCAATATGAACATATACAAGAACAAAACAGACTAACAGACAGACAAACAAGAAAAGAAAGTAAGAAACCAACATTTATTAATTTTTCAGCATTCCAAGAAAAAGTATGGTATTTTTGAAAAATTATATAAAACTGTCAAAGTCACAGAATGGCCCTTAGAAATATAAGATTGGTTCCTAATTTTCCATTTTTATTTATAGAAATTCTTTAGAATTAGTGGAAAAGGATTAATCATGTTGGGAAGTTAGTTTTAAGCAAATGAAAACAGGAGAGAGAGAGAGGTAGAGAGAATTTAGAGAAATATATACGAAGACAGGGTAAGATATATAGAAGGAGAGTCTGTTGTATTTTTCTTATTTATCTTTCATTTCTTTTTTGTTTCATTTTATCCATTATAGGAAGGAAGTGTGAGATTTATGGATTTATAAATAACAACAATATTCTAAATTTAGTCTGCAATAAATTGGATAAAATATGGTTTCTAATGGTTTATAAAGCAGTCTTCCATAAAAAAAAAAAAATAAATAAATAAATAAAAATAAGTAGCATGCATTGTTATAATTGTTGCTATTGTTCTTCAGCCCCAGGTCAAAACTTATCCAGTAGGCCCATGATCAGAAATATTCCATTCATGGCTGTCCTGTCTTGGTTATAATAATGAAGTCTCCAGGACAATATTATCTTATATATGTTTCTCTTTTAGTTATATTTTTGTCAAATTTTAGAAACAGCAGTATATAATTTCAAAAGTTTTGTTTCTGTTTCTAGCATGGTGAATCACAGTGTAGAGGTTCTCATGTTTGCTTGTGAATATGTATGCATATATTGAACGTGGATGTTTATGCTTTTATTAAGAAACAAATAAATCTTGATCTATGTCTAAGAATGTCCAGCTCTGACCATTCTCTTTTATTTATACACTAGCTGGCCATGTGCCTTCAAAAATGATGGCTAATTGGAGAATTTTATATATAAATAAGGTAAAAAATAAGGTAGATAATAATCACGGATACAAACATTCACATATTTCCCTTGAACATGCACGCATACACACACACACACACACACACACACACACACACACACACACACACACACACAAACACACACACACACACAAGTACACACATACTCACACAGAGTTGAAACACTGTTTGATTTTTCTTTTCAGTGCTGAATGTTCACCATCCCACTTCCATTGCACACACACACGCACAACGCACACGCACACGCACACACACACACACACATTCACATGACTCCCTTTTACATACACACGCAAATACTCATGCAGAGTTGAAACACTTTGATTTTTTTTTCACTGTAGAACTCCCATCATCCCACTACCAAGTTTGCCATTTGCCATCACCCCTTCCTTTCTCTTTCATATGTTATGATGGAGAAAAACACAACAGTATTATTATAGTAGATAATGCACCAAAGACTAAATACAGTTCTCAGTGTACCTTCCCTTTTCCATAGGAGCTCTCCCTATGGCCCACACAAATCCCTCGACATAAATGAAATCTATCTTTCAGTTGTGTCAGTCATTAGACTATAGGCATGCTGGGGCATTGCCTTGTAGAGCTTAGCTGAACAGATCAACCCTTCTATTTATTGCTTTTAAGTCTCTTTTAATGAAACACTATGTTAGTTACTGGGAATAAACAAACCAACACCAATTAAGTGGTGAAAAGTGGACCATAAAAAATGTTTTAAATGAACACAAACTAGAATTACATCATCCTCTTTTTAAGACTAGAGTATGATTTGAGAAACACTTTGCTAGTATTTCTTGCATGTTGAGCTGTCACATACAAGATCCTTTGTTGTCTTATATGACCAATATGTTGCATTTGATGAAATTGTCTCTGGCTCTTATTAACATGTTTATCTCAGTTGTATAGCTGTAAATGTTTTCTGTTGGAACCAACAGGGATATGTGTTACCGAGGTTTCAATTATAAAGTTAATGAAATACAAGTAATACAATATGTGTAAAGCCAGGCAGAAACAAGTCATCATTACACAGTCATGGATTTCTTTGACAAAAACCAATGCTACATTTTATATGGAAGCAGATTCAGGTGAGCAAAGCTACCTTGGTATATAATTGGTGCTTATTTCTACTAATGATTGGTATGATATAATGTAAACTCAGCTTCCTCTTCTATCAGGAATTCAAGCTTAGATTAAAGATGTACTAATCGAAAGACCAGTGAAGTATTTAATTATGTTCTCAACTATGTTTGTTTTTCTAACTTGCTGTCCTGGCTAAATGATAGATTCTTTACTGTTTGTGTTTTCTAACATGCTGTTCTTGATGGAGAACGATGATTAGATATGGAATTCTTTGAAGTAAGACATATGGTCAAATGTTGTCGAATAGGTTAAAATGCAAAATCTAGTGAAACCTGTAATAATGTGCATCAACAACTATTAGTCCAGAGGACAATTTGAAGAAGTGTTTGATAAATTTAATTCTCGTGAAAAGTAAAGAACCTAGCATCTTGGACATTGTCTCTTTGTTTGAAAATGAAGAAGGGAAATTAGGTAAGTAGCATTGTTGTTTGGACTGGTGGCAAATAAGTGATAAAAGAATTGAAGTTGAAGGATAAATGTGAGCGTGTGAGGTGGGGGTAAAACCAAAGAGAAGTGGTGTGAGAAGTTGAGAAGTCTAGAACAGGAGGGGAATGAATGAGGGGGAAGTTTAAACTAGAGAGGGTAAGAAGAGAAAGCCAATGTTACAAGCAACCCAAAATGAAAAGCAAAATTAAAATGGTCATATAGCAAGTAAAGAGAACAATAGACAAATAGCAACAACACCTAAAGGCTAATAAAGTAAAAAGGCACCTATAGATTATTCTAATTTAGAAGAACCAAACTATTTGGGGTTTAAGGCCATAGACAATCAGATTAATACCCATTTATGTATTACTGGTACTTATTGACTCCACCCCAGTGAAATTTGAACCCAAAATCTGAATGCAATGAAATGAAACAATGTAAGAAAAGAATGTAGAAAGTAAACTACATTAGTCTGATTACTTGCTAAATTACACCCAGAATTTCTTCTCCACTGCTAAGACACATAAAAAAAAGAACAATGACGGGGAATCTTTAGTGTCAGCATTATCAGCTTCTAAAGTTGTCAATGTG
Source organism: Octopus bimaculoides (assembly GCF_046866305.1). Classification (NCBI taxonomy): domain Eukaryota; kingdom Metazoa; phylum Mollusca; class Cephalopoda; order Octopoda; family Octopodidae; genus Octopus; species Octopus bimaculoides. The sequence goes on along the minus strand of NC_142935.1, from coordinate 49,427,420 downwards.
TGTGTAATGGTATGTATATGAGTATGTGTGTTTAAGTGTATATTTGAGGTATATCTTTATACGTATGTATGTATGCATGTGTACATATAAATGTGTTTATATGGATGAAATGTATGCATATATGTATGTGTACATGTGAATGTGTTTATATGAATGAAATGTATGTATATATGCATGTGTACATGTGAATGTGTTTATATGATTGAAATGTGCAAATGCCCATGTGTAGGTATATTTAAAATGCACATTTATATATGTATGTAAGTCTGTATATATATATATATATATATATATATGTATGTATGTATATATATATATGTATAAATGCATAAAAGTATATATGCATCAAATATGTGCATGTATGTATATATTTATGAAGTATGTGGTAGGTTTGCATGTATGCATTGCTATGCATATATGAAGGTATATATTTATATGTGTGGGTGAGTGCATGAAGTAATGTGTGTGTGTATATGCATGTGTGTTTGTATGTGTGTGTGTGTGTGTGTGTGTGTGTGTGTGTGTGTGTGTGAGGTAGAATGTATGTAGTAAGGACAATGACATCATTTTTCTTTTCTTACAAGGAAATAAAAAAGAATAATCACAGGAAAAAAATAAAGAACAAAAAAAAATGCAAAAAGCAAAGTGAGAAGAATTTAAGGAAAAAAAAAATAAGTGATTTAAGTATGGAGTGGTGAAGCTGCAAGGTCGGATGGGCATGGCTGTGAGGGGGGAGGGTTCTGTGGGAAGAATGGGCAGTGGGAAAGTTTCTGATTGATTCACTAACAAATCACAAATGGCATTCCACACATTTTTCAAAAATGAGATGAGGAATAATAATAATAATAGTAATAATAATAATAATAATGATAACAATAATGATAATAATAATGATAATAATAATAATAATAAATATAATAATAATAATAATAATAATGATAATAATAATAATAATAATAATAATAATAATAATAATAATAAATATAATAATAATAATAATAATAATGATAATAATAATGATAATAATAATAATAATAATAAAAGGAAAGAAAAGAAAAAATTAAAAGAGAATTTGAGTACAGAAAAAAAGTGAGAATAGTTGAATCTGATGATGGGTGCCAATACCAATAACTAAAGGTGCATAGTGACAGTGTGACAGTGACGGTGATGGTGATGATGATGATGATGATGGCTATGAGAATGGTGACAATGTTGACAATGACAGTAGTGGTGATGGCGGTAGTGGTAGTGGTGATTATGGTAATTGCTGTGGTGGTTAGGATTATGGTAAGGGTTTGTGGCGATTGTGTTAATTGTAGTAGTGGTGGTGGTGACAATAGTGGAGGTAATATCAATGATACTGCTGATAGTAATGCTGATGCTGGTGTTGATGGTGGGATGGTAGTATGATGATGATGACGATGACAACGACGATGACCACGATGAATGAGGTGATGGTGAGGATGTTGTCAATGTGAAGTTGGTGGTGGTGGTGGTGGTGGCTGATGTTGGTGTTAGTAAGAACAGCCTTGATGGTTGGGACAATGATGGGTGGTGGTGGTGTTGATGATGGTGGTGCTGATTTTGGTGGTGATGACAGATATGGTAGTCTAGTCATGATGGTAATACTGTTGTCATTGTTCAGTTGCCCAAATGACAAAGATAGGTCTCACATAAACATTTTATAAAAAGAAAACTATGTCTCTACCAATCTAAGGGCAATACTGTACACTTTAACATGTCGTAAATAATTGAGTGGAAATATTGCTTGTCTTCTTTCAGTGTCTAGTTGGCTTCAGTTTAGTCATTGATTCAGGTATTGCCTACCCCAGAGATGACCAAAGTGAACCCACTCAGGGCACAACAATTGCTGTTCCTTTGCACTCATTACTATTATTATTAGGTAGGTTGGTGAGCTGGAAGAATCATTAGCATGCCAAGCAGAATGTTTAGTGGCACTTTGTCCATCTTTATGTACTGTGTTTAAATCTTGCCAAAGTCACCTTTGCCTATCATCCTGTGGCTGTGGTTTGCATACAGTTATAATGCAAAGTGAGCTGTTTTCTATTCTCTCTAGTTTAAAACAGTGGTTCCCAACTATTGTACAGTGATTCTCAACCTTTTTGCAGTGATTCCCAACCTTTTTGCAGCAGTTCCCAAGCTTTTTGCAGCGGCTCATAACCTTTTCACAGTGATTCCCAACCTTTCCGCAGCGGTTCCCAATCTTTTCACAATGGTTCCCAACCTTTTCACAGTGGTTCCCAACCTTTCCGCAGTGGTTCCCAACCTTTTCACAGTGATTCACAACCTTTTCACAGTGGCTCCTAACCTTTTTCCAATGGTTCCCAACCTTCACGCAGTGGTCCCCAACCTTCTGCAGTGGTTCCTAACCTCTACGCAGTGGTCCCTAACCTTTTCACAGTGATTCCCTACCTTTTCACAGTGGTTCCCAACCTTTCAGCAGCAGTTCCCAACCTTTTCGCAGTGGTTCCCAACATTTTTGTAGCAGTTCCCAACCTTTTTGCAGCGGCTCCTAACCTTTTTGCAATGGTTCCCAACCTTTTTACAGTGGTTCCCAACCTTTTTGCAGTTTCCAACCTTTTTGCAGCTTCCCCAACCTTTTCGCAGAGTTCCCAACTCTTACTTAAATGACTTTTCCCATGGCCCCCTTTTAATATGCTTATCCTATATAAGCTTATCCTATATGAAATTTTCAATTTAGTTCACAGACCCCGCTTCCCAGTACTACCTTTGTGAACCCCCAAGTGTCCACAGACCCCAGGTTGGCAACAACAGGTTTAAAATGAAATGTAGAATGATTCTGAGACCAGACAGAACTGGCACAGTAATATTAGTACACCATTGCTGTTGTTTTATTTGTTCACCAAATACTGTAACTGATTGATCTACTTATATATGCATGTCATTTTAATAATGGCAGCAGCAGTAGTAGTCATAGTAATTTTTAATATTTTAGTCTTCTGTGTGCACTGATTGTTTATGCTGTTGAGTGTGACAGCTCATTGTTAGTCACTGTTCTCTAACGTCAATGGTACAAATGAAAACAGTAGATTTGGTAGTTGCTACTTTATATCTGTTGTTGAGGAACCAAGTTACTAGTTGATTTAAGTAAGAAGAAATATATGAAGCTGCCTATATTTTTCATGGAAGTTTTTTTATGATATTCATGTAAATATAGATTAAAGAAAGTGGGTGAGATGTAGCATGCCATTCATAAAATTGCAGTTCTTTGGATGCATTGTTCTGTCACACGGCATTGGCTTGGCAATATTTGGTGTCTTTTCTTAATGTGATGTTAGGTATTGTTTTTGTTTTCTTTTTTGTGAGTAGGTAGTGGAAAATGGTGTTGAAATCTTTGCTGATAGCTATGATAGTTAAAGTTGTGCATGTGGGAAGCTTTGGTTGAGGAAGCCATGTATGGTTTTGAATTTTGCTGTGGTTTATTGAAAAAAATGTATGGATTTGTAATGATAAGGATTAGCCTTTCTAGGATTTTTGAAGGTGTGCATTGAAGGGTGGTGAGTTTAAATAATGTTAACTCCTTTGGATTCAAATTGGATGTTAGAATGTTATAATTTTAACCAGCTCGTACAGTGTGGGAGTTGTAAATATTAGTGATTCCCTCAGTGGTAGTAAATTAACAAAGTTGTTAGATTGTTAGCTGGAATGTTTTACAGTATTAGTTCTTACTCCGTGTATTCTAAGCTCAAATTCCATCAAGGTTTTTATTTATTTGAAGTCAATAAATGATGATGATGATGATAATAATAATGATAATAATAATAATAATAATAATAATAATGATAATAATAATAATAATAATAATAATAATGATAATAATAATAATAATAATAATAATAATAATAATAATAATAATAATAATCATAAAATACATAGAGCACTCAATGAACAAATGGCAGACAGTGCTACAGCTCCAAACAAAAGAGGGACTTGTGAAAACGAAAGCCATCCCCATTAGAAGAGGAATATTCCAGGGAGACACGCTCTCTCCACTCTTGTTCTGCCTGGCACTCACACCTCTAACAGAATTGCTAAATAGAACTGGATGCGGTTACAAATGCTATGGAAAAACAGTCAGCCACCTTCTATATATGGATGACCTAAAATTATATGCAAAAAACGACAAAGAGCTAGAAACACTACTACAAACAGTACACGGCTTTACCAAGGAAATAGAAATGAAATTCGGATTAGAAAAATGTGCCAAAGCAACCCTGAAAAGAGGAAAATTAGTTAAAAGTAGCAATATAACACTAGATAAAGCCAATGAAATAAGAGAACTAGACGAAAGCCAACCATATAAGTATTTAGGAGTCAATGAACTAGATAGGATACAACATACACAAATGAAAGAAAAAATAAAGAAAGAGTACTATAGACGAGTTAGATCAATACTAAAAACAGAGCTCAATGCTAAAAACAAGATAATGGGTATCAACACTTTAGCTGTCCCAGTTATAAGCTACAGCTACAACATCCTTAACTGGACACTAAACGAACTATGTAAAATAGACAGGAAAACAAGAAAAATAATGACAGGATATAGGATGCACCACCCAAAATCTGACATAGAAAGGCTATATATACAACGCACAGAAGGTGGCAGGGGTCTTATACAGCTAGAAAACTATTATAAAATAACCACCATAGGACTGCAAAAATACCTACTCCAGAAGCAAGGGAACTAATACAAATAGCCACAAAACACGAGCAAAACAAAAAACTGTTTTCAGTATTTAAGGAAGCTGACAAATACAAACAAGAAATCAATCTACCTAACAAATACGAAGAAGAAGAAGAAGAAACAACAAAAGCTATAAAACAAATGAAATCCAAACTAAAACTAGAACAGCAACGGACCATGATAAAACGATGGCAAGAAAAGCCCCTACATGGTAAATACTGGGCTAAACTAAATGCGAAAGAAATAGACAGAGAAAAATCCCAGCAATGGCTGAGAAGCTCAGGACTCAAAGCAGAGACTGAAGGATTTTTAATTGCTGCACAAGACCAAAGCCTCCCCACCAGAAATTACCAAAAACACATAATGAAAAGAAATATAACAAGTAACTGTAGAATATGTGGAGATCGACAAGAAACAATAAATCATATTATCTCTGGCTGCCCAGTCCTGGCTAAGAAGGAATATATTCACAGACACAACAGAGCTGGGACCTATATACACTGGAAGCTATGCCAACATTATGGAATAGCAACAGAAAAAAGATGGTATAAACACACGCCAGAAAAGGTCACAGAAAACGAGAAAGCAACCATGCTCTGGGATATACCAATACACACAGATAGAGAAATTAAGGCAAATAGACCAGATATAGTTGTCAAAGATCATGAAGGAAAAAAATGCCTTCTAATTGATGTTTCAATACCAGCAGATGACAACGTTTCTCTAAAAGAAATGGAAAAACTTTCAAAATACAAAGACCTGGAAATAGAGATAACTCGAATGTGGAATCTAAAAACAGAAACAATTCCTATCATAGTAGGTGCCTTAGGTATAATAAAAAAATATTCAGACAAATACATAACAAAAACACCAGGACTTACAAATATATATAACATACAGAAAATTGCACTACTGGGTACTGCACACATTCTACGCAAAACACTTTCAATACAGTAAACATAAGAGCACCACAGCAAACCACAGCACATACCCAAGGCGCACAGAGCTGCGCTCGGTAGTGAAGTGAAAGCACGTTATAAAAATAAAACTACTGAATAATAATAATAATAATAATAATAATAATAATAATAATAATAATAAACCCATACATTTTTTTCAATAAACCACAGAACAAAATTTTAAAAAAGAGAAGAGATTTATCGATTCTCAACGAAATTAGTAAACAATCAACACTACTAAGTAACAAGAAGAAAACTAAAATATTGTACAAATACAGCATTACAGAAAAAGACTTACCTGAGGCAAAAGAAAAACTAAAGCACGACATCCTTGCCAAAGCACAAAGGATCCGCCGGTATGAGAAACGCCAACGTTTCTTTGAACAAAACAAACAGTTCAAATCCAACCCCAAAAAACTCTACCAAGAACTGGGTAAAAATAAAATAGACATTACTTCAGCACCAACAGCAGAAGAACTAGAGAAATTCTGGAAACAAATATGGTCGGTGAAGCAACAACCTCAGAAAAGGACCATTAAAACAACGAACTTAGCACCTGAGCAACTCTGGGCCCCTATAACAACTGAAGAGGTCACCCAGACACTGCAAAGACTAAGCAACTGGAAGGCACCTGGACACGACAAGATCCCCAATTTCTGGTTAAAACACCTGCCAGGAATGCATAAAAAGCTGGCAGAAAACTTTAACAACATACTAGCAGAGCCAGAGACAATGCCTGAATGGCTCACAAAAGGGAAAACCATCTTAATCCCCAAATCCACGGAAACGGAGAAACCACAAAACTATAACCTGTCTCCCTACGATCAACAAAGCCTTTACTGCAATAATATCGCAGAGATTGAGTAAACACCTGGAAAATAACAACCTGTTTCCAGAAGAGCAGAAGGGATGCTGCAAGGGCTCATACGGCTGTAAAGATCAATTGTTGATCAATAAAGCCATAACTGAAGACAGCCGCAGAAAGAAGAAATGCCTCAGTATGGCCTGGGTGGACTACCAAAAGGCTTTCGACAGTGTTCCCCACACATGGATTCTGGAAACACTAGCCATAAACAAGGTGGCACCAATTATCATAAAATACATAGAGCACTCAATGAACAAATGGCAGACAATGATACAGCTCCAAACAAAAGAGGGACTTGTGAAAACGAAAGCCATCCCCATTAGAAGAGGAATATTCCAGGGAGACGCACTCTCTCCACTCCTGTTCTGCCTGGCACTCACACCTTTAACTGAATTGCTAAATAGAACTGGATGCGGTTACAAATGCTACGGAAAAACAGTCAGCCACCTTCTATATATGGATGACCTAAAATTATATGCAAAAAACAACAAAGAGCTAGAAACACTACTACAAACAGTACACGGCTTTACCAAGGAAATAGATATGAAATTCGGATTAGAAAAATGTGCCAAAGCAACCCTGAAAAGAGGAAAATTAGTTAAAAGTAGCAATATAACACTAGATAAAGCCAATGAAATAAGAGAACTAGACGAAAGCCAACCATATAAGTATTTAGGAGTCAATGAACTAGATAGGATACAACATACACAAATGAAAGAAAAATTAAAGAAAGAGTACTATAGACGAGTTAGATCAATACTAAAAACAGAGCTCACTGCTAAAAACAAGATAATGGGTATCAACACTTTAGCTGTCCCAGTTATAATCTACAGCTACAACATCCTTAACTGGACACTAAACGAACTATGTAAAATAGACAGGAAAACAAGAAAAATAATGACAGGATATAGGATGCACCACCCAAAATCTGACATAGAAAGGCTATATATATACAACGCACAGAAGATGGCAGCAGTCTTATACAGCTAGAAAACTATTATAAAATAACCACCATAGGACTGCAAAACTACCTACTCCAGAAGCAAGGGAAACTAATACAAATAGCCACAAAACACGAGCAAAACAAAAAACTGTTTTCAGTATTTAAGGAAGCTGACAAATACAAACAAGAAATCAATCTACCTAACAAATACGAAGAAGAAGAAGAAGAAGAAGAAGAAGAAGAAGAAGAAGAAGAAGAAGAAGAAGAAGAAGAAGAAGAAGAAGAAGAAGAAGAAGAAGAAGAAGAAACAATAAAAGCTATAAAACAAATGAACTCCAAACTAAAACTAGAACAGCAACGGACCATGATAAAACGATGGCAAGAAAAGCCCCTACATGGTAAATACTGGGCTAAACTAAATGCGAAAGAAATAGACAAAGAAAAATCCCAGCAATGGCTGAGAAGCTCAGGACTCAAAACAGAGACTGAAGGATTTTTAATTGCTGCACAAGACCAGAGCCTCCCCACCAGAAATTACCAAAAACACATAATGAAAAGAAATATAACAAGTAACTGTAGAATATGTGGAGATAGACAAGAAACAATAAATCATATTATCTCTGGCTGCCCAGTCCTGGCTAAGAAGGAATATATTCACAGACATGACAGAGCTGGGACCTATATACACTGGAAGCTATGCCAACACTATGGAATAACAACAAAAAAAGATGGTATAAACACACGCCAGAAAAGGTCACAGAAAACGAGAAAGCAACCATACTCTGGGATATACCAATACACACAGATAGAGAAATTAAGGCAAATAGACCAGATATAGTTGTCAAAGATCATGAAGAAAAAAAATGCTTTCTAATTGATGTATCAATACCAGCAGATGACAACATTTCTCTAAAAGAAATGGAAAAACTTTCAAAATACAAAGACCTGGAAATAGAGATAACTCGAATGTGGAGTCTAAAAACAGAAACAATTCCTATTATAGTAGGTGCCTTAGGTATAATAAAAAAATAATCAGACAAATACATAACAAAAACACCAGGACTTACAAATATATATAACATACAGAAAATTGCACTACTGGGTACTGCACACATTCTACGCAAAACACTTTCAATACAGTAAACATAAGAGCACCACAGCAAACCACAGCGCATACCCAAGGCGCACAGAGCTGCGCTTGGTAGTGAAGTGAAAGCACGTTATAAAAATAAAATTACTGAATAATAATAATAATAGTAATAATAATAATAATAATAATAAAGTGTAGCAATTCAGGATGCTAGATTAACAGAACTGTTAAAAGATTTAGAGAGATGTCTCATTGTATCTTTTCTGGTTTCTAGCAATGACACAAGAACCAAACTGCATGATCCTGAATCAGCAATATTTCCCTTTCTCCAAAATCAGTAACATGAAGAGAGGAGAGTTGCATGCAAGGGCAAGAGTTGGTGTTACTTTAATAAATCTTGCCCAGGCTTCCACATACATTTGCAGATACATGGGCCAGTAGAGGGCCTACACAGATTTGTTCAAACCCTAGATGATTTACATGTATGTTTATAATACTTTTGGTGAATATATGCACTGCAGTGTCCATGTTGGTAATTTGTAATCCTCATGGTAATGAATTCTGAAAGCCTAGATTCTGTTTCTTGGTGGAATTCATTAATTGTACTTTATGCTCTGATTTGAAAAACCGCCATCTGTGCCTTTAATCCTTCTGGAATTCATAAAGTATCAGTCATTGTTGTAAACTAATATATCTTCTAAAAATTATGACATTCTACCTATTTTGCAATTGAATATCTTACAGTTTCTAATGAAATTGTAAGATATTCAATTTTCCATATCAAGTATCTTCAATATGTTTCCATATAAAATTGCTTTGTTGAGAAGGCCTGGCAAGCAAAGTGAGACCTAAATCCAAGGCCTCTGCCAAGGGTGTAGCCAGCCCACTTATGTGTATTTTCCTTCATTGGACACTAAACTCCACTTGCGAAGACCTGTTGAGGCAAGTGAAATCGAAATCGAACTAAATTCGATGACTGGCACCCATGTCAACGTCGTCTCCTTCATTGGACACAAAACTTGGCTTGTGAAGACCTGTTGGGGCAAGCGAAAGTGAAATCATGATGGCACCTGTGCCCAGCGTCACCATCCTGGCATTTGTGCCAGTACCATGTGTAAAGACATTCGAGCGAGATCGTTGCCAGTGCCACTGTGCCGGTAGCACATGTAAAGACATTCAAGTGAGATCATTGCCAGTGCCACTGGACTGGCTCCTGTGCCGGTGGCATGTAAAATACACCATTTTGTGCATGCCCGTTGTCAGTACCTCTTGACTGGCCTTCATGTCGGTGGCACGTAAAAGCACCCACTACGCTCTCGGAGTGGTTGGCGTTAGGAAGGGCATCCAGCTGTAGAAACTCTGCCAAATCAGATTGGAGCCTGGTGTAGCCATCTGGTTTGCCAGTCCTCAGTCAAATCGTCCAACCCATGCTAGCATGGAAAGCGGATGTTAAACGATCATGATGATGATGATGATGATGATGTTCTATTATCTTGCATCATGTAGATCTTGTGTGGAACATCTTGCGATGTTCAGTTAATATGATCATAAGATAGACATAAGATAGCCATAGACAACATATAGATTTAGCCATCAAGAGTAGTTAGTGATAGCTGGAGTGTAACACATAGTCCAGAGAAACTGATAGCCACAGCCACAGGCAACAGACACATTTAGCCTTAGACAATTGATAGCTATAGTTAGAGATAGTGATAGTTATAGTGACAGACAACAGAAAGATATAGCCACTGGCAAGAGATAGATATAGCTACATAAATCTGTTAGACGTGGCTACATGTGACATAAATATAACCGCAATACACCAGTTATATATAGCTACATGTTACAGAGAGATATGGTCACATGCAACAGATAGATATAGCTACAACAGACAATAGATAGATATAGCTACATGTTACAGATAGATATAACTGCATGCAACTGATATTTATAGCCAAAAATGCAACAGATTAGATATAGTCATATGCAACAGATAGACACGACCACATGAATCATATAGATTTAGCTAGAGGAAGCAGATAGAGATAGGCATGATGCAACAGAAAAATTACCAGACGCAAAAGTTGTAGAGTTTTCCGCAACTTACAACTCTTTGTTGTAGATATAGTAGCAGCGTTACAAAATTAAATAATTGAAGATTAAGGTTTGATCAAAGAACAAATTTGAATAATTTTAATCTAATTGTTGATAAATATATAGTGAAATAGAGAGATTACACAATGAGGAATAATAATAATAATAAT
>NC_142935.1:49374073-49411573 GCF_046866305.1 Octopus bimaculoides | reverse complement strand
ATTTAATTTTAATCTGCATGTTTGTTACAATCACTTGCCGAGACACACCCAGTGTCCTGGGTGAGTGAAGGATAAGAGATGTTACAATATGACTGAAAGCTTCAGGAGGGTAAGCTGCAGGGGCATATCTTGATGTAATACAACACAGACATTTAAACTGATAGAGTTTCTCTAAGGATGTGGGCAGTGCTTGTTAGCACACTCTTTTAGATTTCTCTGAGACATGGTTCTCCCGGGATATAACCTAGATGTTTTTGATATACCTTTCTCAGCAAACCTAGGGCACCCACAGTAACAGGAACAGTTCTCACTTTAAGATGCCATATCTTTTGTATTTCAATTTCCAGGACCTTATATTTACTTAATTTGTCAGATTCCTTTGCAGATATATTTTAATCAGTAGGAACACTTACATCTGTTAGTCTGCAAGTATTTTCTTCCCTCTCTTTAATGACTATGTTTAGTTGATTAGACTGGATTGTTCTGTTGGTTATGACTAGAAAATCCCACAGGACAGTGACATTTCTACCTTCAATGACTGGCTGAGGATAATGTTCATACCAGTAAGCAAGAGTGTTGATTTTGTAGTGTTTACATATTTTCCAATGTAAATACTGTCCTACCTTATCATGGTGATTTTTGTATTCATTTTGTGTCAACTCAGAACATCCCAAGACAAGATGGTCTTTTGTTCCGTCAATTGTATCACAGAATCTGCATTTAGGGTCAGAACCATTTTGAAGAATGTTAGCCTGATAGTGTTTGGTAAGCAAACTTTGGTCTTGTGCTGCTAAACTTTCAGTCTCTGCTTCCTGTCTTGAGCTTTCCAGCCACTTATGAGTTGTTGCTCTGTCTAGATCAGTATTTCGGCTTCGAAGTATATACTATGAAATGGGTTTACTTTGAACACCGGGGCAACAACTGTGTAGCATATGTGATGTGCCTTGTCCACCACCACTAGATCCAGTGTGTTATGCTCTAGCACCTGATCTGTTTAGACTGGGAAATCCTAGTGGATGTTGCTAGTGTCCGACTTCACCACTCTCTGTGGTTTGCGCTCATACCATATCTTGCCTCTCTCTAGCCCCACTTTTCGCACAGTTTCCTATCAAATTCACTCACAAGTCACTGGTCAGTCCAAGGCATCGATAGGTGGTTTAGGTTCTTCATAGTAGAACTCAACATTAAACCACATGGTCCTTCAATAGGTAGCTATGCCTGTAACTCTCTGTATATTGTTGAGCTTGCTTTTGCTGTTGTTTACATAAATGGTTTTCTCATTGCAGAAGTTTTTTTTATTAGTTATTACGTGATAATTCATATTTTTTTAAATATATTATACACCTACACACACACTCTCTCTTTATTACTCTCTTTCTCTCTCTCTCTCTCACACACACACACACACACACACACACACACACACACTCATTCTGCTTGTATGAAGGAAATTTCCAAAAGCTTGTATCTATTATTAAAACTGTGATATTGCCTTCTGTCTAAGTCGTTTTTGTATTTTATTTATATTTTACTGTTATTCTTTTTTATTGCTGTTATTGCTTATGTGGCTTTGTTATTTTGATTCTGTTAATATTTTTCATGCATTTATCTTTATGTATTTTAATTATATCTGTATGTGTGTGTGTGTGTGTGTGTTTGTGTGTGTGTTGAGTTTTCAGATTTAGTTTCTCATCATGTTTCTTTTAACACCAGATCTTTAATCATTGGTTATTTTTTCTTGAGATATTTTCTGGAAAAAAAAAAAGAAAAAAACTTTGAAGTTGCTCCTGATTAATATTATACCAATGTTACTTCATTGTTATTGACAAGGATTTATACTCATGTGTAAATGGCAATATCTGTGTGTGTATTTATACATATATACATACATACACACTCACACAAACTCTTAGAGTGTTTGGTGTTAGGAAGAGCATCCAGCTGTAGAAACCTTGCCAGATCAGATTGGAGCCTGGTGCAGACTCCTGGCTTGCCAGTCCTCAATCAAACCATCCAACCCATGCCAGCATAGAAAGCTGACATTAAACGATGATGATGAGGATGATTGATGATGATGATATTTACCACATGAACCACAATGAAAAAATAAGAGGAGGATATGGTATATAATTTTTTTTTGTGCTAGGGTTCCTTGAGACATGTAATTTATTTTAAGGGTTATGCAAGAGTTAAATGGTTGAGAAAGACTGATCTAATGACTTATTAGATTCTACCTTATTTGTCAAGGTGACAATACTTTGCTGAACATGATGCAGACTTTCTGTTGGTTGATATCAGTAAATTTTGTCAATGTGTTTTACCAAATACAAGTCATAGCTAGGGATTTCACTTCATCCCATGACACATCTAAGTTATCTATGGTATCCGTAATGCTGAAATTTTCCAGAAGCTATAAACCGTTGGTTATTCCACCATCAATCACTCTTATGAGAAGTTTCAGTGTTCTACTAGATAATATGCTTTGAAGTTAGCTATCAAACCTTGGATCTGCTGGTTTGAGAAAGAAGTCATTTCCATGGGGATATATTCCATTCTCATATTATCAAAAGAATTGTTTAATCTTCTGGGTGGCTTGGTGCACTGTCAAACAGGACCAATGCTTTGTTAGAAATATAACAACTGGCACGCAACTATCTGCAGTAGAGCAAAAAATCTTTTTGAAACAATCTTGGATAAGGATTGTATTTATGCAAGCCTTCTTATTTGAATGCAACTTCACAGGTAGATTAAACTTTGCATAGTCTTTAAAAACCTTTGTACTTTGGGAGTAATAATACACAAGTAAGAGCTTTAATTACATATTACCAGCATCAGTTTCTCTCACAGAAATTCCAAATGACTTTTAGAAGCTTTAACAGTTGGTGCTGATGTTTTTTCACGAGATAATGACATTCTAGTTGGTATATGCTTGCTGTAAAGTCATGTTTCATTAGTAATGAAAGCTTGTTCAGGTGTGTTATCTTCTTCAAAAATTGTTTCCTTCAACTCCTGAGAATAATCAGTAGCAGCTTCTCTATCAACACTGGCAGTTTCACCTGTCATTTTAATGTTGTGGAGATAAAGAAAATGCTTAAACCTTTCAAATCAAGCTTTAAAAACAAGACAAGATTTTACAACAGAAGATGTACTCCTAATTATGCAAATCATCAAACAAAGTTTTAGCATCCATTTGAATGACCAAATTTATTGGTAAATTACGTCCAGTATGATCAGTGATCCATAAACTCAAGAACTGTTCCATTTTAAGTATCGAATGAGATCTATGAACATTCAATGTTTAGGCATTTAATGGTGTAACTGCTTGAGCATTTAATCCAAATCTATTTACATAGTTATGCTTTGTGGATACTGCAAGTTCTAATGCTTTGCAAGAAGACTAAGTTTTTCTCTTGCATCAAACTGTGAAGAACATCCAGTTAACCATTCAGAGTAATTCTTTTATGATTCCTTTATGTACTGCTGTTCTTACTTCTACTTGACAAGCTCTTTCTGATCATATTGAATAAATGTGATAAACTATAGTTTAAGCATTTACTTAAATCTAACAGTTGTGGTGATAGACAAGAAAATTACTCTTAAGAAGTAAGATGCATATCTGTTTAATTCAAGAATGTGTTGGTAAAAACTTGTTGACTTATTACTTTGAACACAAAAATATAAATGAGAAAATGTGGAGGAGAGAAGAGAGGAAGTGTTCTTTGATGAAAGTTAGCTACAAGACAAAGATGGGTTGAATTGGTGCAAGCATAATCAAAGTAAGGAATGTTAAGACATTAGCATGGAGATGGTAGCAAGTTTGGTGAATTGACATATGAACAAACCAGTTGGGAGTCAGAACATGAGAAACGTAGGTGGTGTTAATGTTCAATAAAATACATATTATGATTTTAAAGTTACTCTTATTTCTGCATGGTGGAATTACAGGCTGTCCTCCCAAATTAGTGGTCCTATTTGATAATTTCTGTAGGTAGGGAATTCAATAACTGGTGTTTTCATACTGCTTGGAATGGACCAATATTTTGTCATCGTCATTGTTGTTGTCATCATCATCATTGCTTAATGTATTTTCCATGGTGGCATGGGTTGAACAGTTTCACACGATCCAGCAAGCTGTATCAAACTGCATCAAGCCCCAATGTAAGTTGTGGCATAGCTTCTAAAGGTAGATGTACTACCGAATACCCACCACTTCTTTACAGTTTTCTTTTTTCTGTGTCACCAGCACAAATGAGTTTGTCAACTCACTTGAATAGCAGGAAAAGAACAAGAAAAGAAAATGCACCATTGGCTAAGTGAGGAGAATGTAAATATATTCTCTCCATGTTTATATCATTCTCTCTCCATTTTTTCCTCTGATTCCTTTCTATAGAAGAACATAGGCTCAAAACATCAAAGATGCTTCCATCCTTCCTGAGCATCAAACTAATACACCTGCTTATTGCTTCCTCACCTGTCTTCATCATTTATATTTTGTAAATTTGAACTCTCTCTCTCTCTCTTTATATATATATATATATATATATACATATATATATATATATATAATAAAGTAAAGTTGTGGAATACCGTACGAGTGGAAATATATATGAAAGAAGGTTTGAAAATGCACTTATTTTAAAGATATTTATTCACTTAACCGGTTTCACTTTTTTAGAAAAAGATTATCAAAAATCTTTGAGAATAATAGAAAATGTTAAAAAACAGTTTGAGTATTAAAATACATACATACATTCTTTGATGATAATAAGAGGAATATATTTAAAGTATAAAGCTTTGTATGAGCTTTGTAGTGTTACATACTGATTATCACACATTCTCTGATAATAAGACGAAAATGTTAAAAACAGTGTAAGTATGAAAATACATATATGGAAAAATACATATACATATTCTTTGATAATAATAGAAAATGTTAGAAACAGTTTAAGTATCAAAATACATATATACATTCTTTGATAATAATAATAAGAAGAATATGTTTGAAACAGTTTACAACATTGTTATAACAAAAATGTTGTAAACTGTTGTAAATTATTTCAAACATATTCTTATTATTATTTTCAAAGAATGTATATATGTATTTTGATACTTAAACTGTTTCTAACATTTTCTATTATTATCAAAGAATATGTATATGTATTTTTCCATATATGTATTTTCATACTTACACTGTTTTTAACATGTTCGTCTTTATTATCAGAGAATGTGTGATAATCAGTATGTAACACTACAAAGCTCATACAAAGCTTTATACTTTAAATATATTCCTCTTATTATCATCAAAGAATGTATGTATGTATTTTAATACACAAACTGTTTTTTAACATTTTCTATTATTCTCAAAGACGTTTGATAATCTTTTTCTAAAAAAGTGAAACCGGTTAAGTGAATAAATATCTTTAAAATAAGTGCATTTTCAAACTTTCTTTCATATATATATATATATATATATATATATATATATATATATAGATTGATTGATACGTAAATGTCAAAGGATGAAATGAGTGCTCAACACTGCATTGGTGGATATATAATTTCATTATTTGTGAATTAAGTATACCGTTGGTTTCATGTTAAGAAGAGTAGGAAAATATATTAGTGTCTTAATTTTTCAAGTCGATCACATGGAGAAAGGTGTTCGCCTTCATTTTGGAAGACAGTTTTGCTTTGTTCATAGGATTTCTCATAAATTCATGTAAATAAAACAATGAATCAATGAAACAAGGAACATTACTCTTGAGTGACATCTTTTGGATGTTTGTTTTTCTTGGATTTGTCTTTTGGGTAAATTTTGTGTGGTTAATATGTTTGCATTATTTTGGTTTTTTATTGGACATGGTTTTTTATTAGATATGTATAATATATATATATATATATATATATATATATATATATATATATATATATATATATATATAAATATATACATATATATAAATATATATATATATATATATATATATATATATATATATATATAAACAATTGCAACATGGAAAGTGTTCATAAACCATTTAAAGAAACACAAAAACCTTTAGATTTGCTTCAACATTTAAATTTAATTTGGCAAAATATCTTCATTGCTTTGAGACCGCAACCTGTTCACTGACAAAATTCCATGCTGCATCTGAGAAGGTAACAATATGTTAATGATATGTATGCATGTATTTATGTATGTATGTATGTATGTGTGCATGTAAGTTTGTATGTATACATGCAAATATGTATGTGTGCATGCAAGTATGTGCGTATGCATATGTGTACATGCGGGCATGCCTATATACATGTATGTTTGTACATATGTACTTATGTATATGAGTATTTAGATATGTATGTGTGTAGACATGTCTGTGTGTGCGTATATATGTATGTACATGTGAACATATGTTTATGTACTGATATGTGTGTCTGTTCAAGGTGTGTATATGACTGTTACTCTGTCGAAGGTTGTATATATATATATATATATATATATATATATATATATATATATATATATATATATATATATATATATATATATATATATATATATATATGTATATATATATATATGTATGTATATATATATATATATATATATATATATATATATATATATATATATATATATATATATATATACATATGCATACATATGTATATGTATGTGTGTATACATACACACACACACACACACACACACACACACACACACACACACACACAGACATATACAGTTATTTGACAAAATGCATTAAAATGAATTTGATGCTGGTAGCTGCAAAATTGCTTCATAAAACTACTGTTTTCAAACTATATACATTATGTAGTGTAATTTGCCAGAAAATAGCTTGATACATAAATATATCTGAACAACTATAAACTTTACTGATGAACAGGAGACTCTATACCTATTGATGACAGTCAAGTCATGAGACATTTAAATTTAGCGAAGCATCATCAATATTCATCTTTCGTCATAATCAGGGGTAGTTAACCTGCCAAAGTTCATTAACGGAAACTGCAAAAGAAATGTTTAGATCTTGTGAGATGTAACTAGAGTTATTGAAAATACATGAATGAAAGTGTACACACACACACACACATGTATATATGTATATATATATTAATACATATACATACCTGTGTACACTAAACATGCACATATACATATACATATATGTATATATGAAAGTATGTATATGACTAGCTTCCTTTCATCTCCTTCAGACAACTATCTCCTCTGTAGCAACACACCTGTGCTTGTCCCTCTAGATTACTAAAATATGACTGAGGAATGAACATTTCAACATTTGGCATAAAGCCACCCTCTGCCTCGTTAATAAATAATACCACTCTTAGTAGTGGGAACTTTTTTCACTTTCCTCTTCTTTTTCTGTCTTGCAGGTTATATAGAAACCTTAATAAAGCTGGTAGCACAAAAACAGCACCCAGAAACCCCTGTCAAATTAGGAAGGGCCCCTAACCATGCAAACTATGCCAAAGTTAACAATGGAGTTCAACATAACCTTATAACTTGATGAATCCGGTTAAACTGATCATGCCATGTCAGCATGGAATACAGCCCTTAAATGAAGATGATTTTTCAAGGTGTGTTCAAAACTGTTGTCATGTGGGAAAAATCCTTTGGCTGGGAGGTGACGCCACTCTTCTTGTGCATGCATGAAAATATTCATGCCTGTAGGCATGTCAGTTCCCAGATGTGTAGTGGACGCTCATTGAATCCTTGTTTTTCCATGGGACCATCTGTTGTTTGAGAACTTTTGCCGCATGTCTTGGCCCAATGAAACTCAAACTTTCAGTTTTCCATGATCATATCATTCACTCCACTTTGTTGTTGTGTTCCCTCATTTCGAATATGCTCTCACAACAATATTCTTACATGGATCTTTTCATGGACCTTTGCATCATAGCTAATTGATACCCTTCTCTATTTGTAGTTGCCTATGAGTACAGGTAGGATAGGGCTATTGAAGAGGGTGGCACATAGATTCTTGTCCATATTTGCTTTGAGCACATCTTTAATTGTGATAAAATGTTTTTCATTTTGCCCTTATTCACGTCACGATTTCAGGATCCATGTCTTGAACCTCAAGTAATGTGTGCCACAAGTCTACATACTCAATAACTTTCTCAATTTTATTTCTCACCTCTCACTCATCCTTGTGCTACGTTTATGAACTCACATATATATAAGTATACACACACACACACACACACACATGCATGCATATACATACTACGTATATATACATATATAGGAAGGTATGTATATATTTGCAACACTAATGGTGTACAACTGTACATAGAAGGTCATTCAATTTCTTATACTCTAACCGATCTTTGTGCTCTATAATTATATTTGCTTTCACTTTTCCTCCTTTCTTCATATTCAATTTATTGTTCCATCAATACACATAATTTAATCCTAACATCGTATCTCTCAGTCCCACCCCCATCATTTGTGGCACCAAACTTGGCCTCACACTTATAATATTTTGTTTTGAGATAATGACATGATACATTGTTCATTGTTTACTAGGAAAATAACAACATGATGCTCCGCAGAACTTATGAATTATTTTCTTATAAAAAGGAGTATGTAACCCTAATTTGTAGTTGACAGATAACCCCTAATAAAAATGAAAGGGCATGTGGGTCTGAAATCTAAATCATTGTCTTTTTTTCCCTCATCAAGTAGGAACTCATTCAACTTAGACCTCTTCAAAGCTAAGAATATCAATTCTCTCTTTACCCCATGTCATTCCTTTGTCTCCACCTTTCCTAATTCTGCTCTCTTTTCCCCACTCATTATTCCTGTTTCTCTGTGAATATGTCTCTCAGTATCTAGAGTAAATAAACTGAATTTATACAAATGGCAATAAGTGGATGAACAAGATTAACTTATATTTCGTAAGAAATGATTTTCATTTATCCTTTTACAGAACAGTTCACGGAATTGTTTCACCAATATGGTATTCATGTTATCAATATCTGTTTAGGAAATAGTTATGATATCTTTTCTTTACTGAAACCTTCATCATGACAAGTTCATTGTGCAGAAAATTCTCAACTGTTTCACAAACTATGCTAATAGCATTGGCTATTTGATTCATAGTCAATTCTCTCTCATCCATCACTATGTAGTGAACAAGATCAATATTACCTTGGTGGTGGAGGTTGTTGGATGTTCTGATCTTGAATCATCTTCAAGACCCTCTCCTCCTCTCCTAAATTCAGTTGCCCACTCTTGCACTGTTGATAAACATGTAGCAACTATGTTAGCAGGAATCTCTTTGGTGCTAAACCCATTTTCTGCATGTACTTGAAAACAGTACAATACCAACTTTTGTCCATTTTCAAGAGAAGTCAGTACTAGTTACTATTGAAGTCCTCTTCGAAATCTTAGATGTCAGCTTATCTGGAAAGAAACAATGCAGTTATTAATAAGAAGGATTGAAATTAATGCATGCAAGATTTCACAGTTCTAGCATCACTCCTTCATAGTCAACCTATGAACTTTTCAGTCCACCCTCGAAAGTAGTTGCACACAGACATAGAAACATTCAGTTCCTCTTGATCCCGCAATATGAAAGATAGAAGGAAAAGGAAAGAAGCACCCCTCATGGTTGGTAATGATAACAGCTGTGCAAACTGGCACAACATGAAAAAAATTTTTGCTTACTTGAGGACACAAAATTCTGCAGGCTCCAAGAATTGAATGCACAACCATATGATTATGACGTGAATACCTAAACCATAAATATAAATGCCTTCATTGGGAATTCTCAGACTGAGAGATTTTTCTCAAACAAATATTATAAATATATTGTTCACAAGTGTAGTGATGCATGAGATGTTGTCTATTTGATAGGCGTATCATTTCTAATTTTAAAAGTATTTACTAAAAGGTGGTGCTTTTAGAGTGGCAGGTGTGTTTTACCTGAAAGGTGGATGTGGTTTGTAAGTTTGAGAGTTTGGTTTAGTGATTAGGATAATCAAATACAAAAAAGATTGAGGCTGGAGAGGTTAAAATGTCAGCTTGTCGTATGTCGTGTGTATGAGTGTGGAATAATGTTAATAGACCTGGTATTGAATGTTGTTAGTGAAAGCAATAATTATTGATGCCTGTAAAATTGCTTTTTTGTTTTTATATCTACACACAGAGGTGAGATATTAAGTTGTTTTGTGAAGGCAAAGTTCAGTTTTGGAATTAAATGTTTTTCAGCGGATAATTTAGGTTAGGAAACTGAGAATTGGGTGTTAGGGGGAAGCAAGAGGAGGAATGGGAATACAGCTGTATCAGAATGGTAATTACTGTAGGGAAACATATAAATATATGTACAGGAATGGCTGTGTGGTAAGAAGTTTGATCCCAAATCACATTGTTCTGGGTTCAGTTCCACTGCACGAAACCTTGGACAAGTATCTTTTACTTTGGCCCTTGGCCAATGAAGCTTTGTGAGTGGATTTGATTGACAGAAAGTAAAAGAAGCCATATGTATGCACATGTGTGTGTGCGTGTGTGTGTGTGTGTGCGTGTATGGTAAGGAATTAGTAATAATGGTACACCCCTCCCATGTGAATAATGGAATAATCTAGTCACTCTAAGTAAAGCGAAGTAGGTGAAGTATGTGGAGTACGTAGTAGGTGGTCAGAGATAGTCCTTTCTTTACTGGTTTTACTAAATATACTGTACACTGAAGTGGACGTTATAACAATCCAATATTATAAGGATATAACAGTGGTGATGATGATTTAAACAACTCACGAGGAATTAACAAACTCGTTGAGGATTTAATGTGGAGTTAATAGAAACTTGAAGAAGAGTTAATTAACTCACAAAGTTTGGGTATGAATTTTATGAAAAATCATAGAAGTATGGAAAATTTGTTGGCAGGTTTGCTCGTGTTGCAAGAATAGCAACAACATCTGAGAGAACAACAACAATAGCAGATACAACTGCAAGAGCAACAACAGAAGCAACAACAACAACAACAGAAGCAACAACAACAACAACTGAAATAGAGTTTCGTGGAAAGTGTGCCAGAGAAGCTGGAGGAACCAATGGAATGGTTGTACGATATGTTCCAAGTAGCAATGCCACTGCAGGTGACTGAATCCAGGTGTACGAGTGAGAGGAAAAGAAAACACATAGAGTTCCTGAAAATAGATGCCAAGCACCAAAAATATTAAATTGTATCCCCCCAAAAAACCCTAAAAATAGGAGGTGGAGCGAATAAAAAAAAAATTATTGCTAAATAAAATGACATTTCATAAGAGAATCTTAAAAGGGGAGATGTTGCAGGGAATAGTAATAATGGTACACTCGTCCTACATGACAAATGGAATAACCTAGTCACTGTAAGTAAAGCGAAGTATGTGAAGTACAGAGAATATGTAGTAGGCGGTCTTTACTGGTTTTACCCTATCTGTCTGTCTGTCTGTCTGTCTGTCTGTCTGTCTGTCTGTCTGCCTGCCTGCCTGCCTGCCTGCCTATCTATCTATCTATCTATCTATCTATCTATCTATCTATCTATCTATCTATCTATCTATCTATCTGTCTATCTATCTTCATGTGTATGCATGTATGTATTTATGCATGTGTATATATTTATGCTTAGTAGGATATTGAGCATTCACTTCAATTTGACTTAGATTTCAAACAACCTAACAATAGAAAATATAAATTGCTTAAGCAGTCATGGCATCACAAATTAACAGAGGGTATGATGAATAAATAAAGAGCTACAGAGGGAGAAAGAATGAGTGAGAAGAAAGGTTGCAGAAGTAGGGAGGCTACATGGCAATTATGTCTTTTGCATAAAAGCTAAGAATAATAATTGGCAACTGGACACATGGCGCTACTTACTGGATGCAAGTTTCAGTCAGCCATGAAGAAAAGAACTGAGACAAATGGTAGAATAATACAAAATGTCTGAAATATAATGTCTACACTGATAGACATTTTATGAGATGATTTTCTATATTTTTCCACATAAGAATGTTTCTCCATTTTTCTTTAATTGTTTTGAGATGAACATATGAACAGGCTAATACAAGGATGTAGTCAGAAATCATTTATTTTCCATATAGGGCATCAAAGGGTGATGTATGATTGTAGGGTGTAGGTCAAAAAGCAAACTGGCATTAAACTATCAATCTGGAAAACAAGTATGACAGCCTTCAAATAGATGTTCTAATATTTAACTGGGAGCAAGATAATAAAACACACATAGAAATATATACATATATAAACACACACACACATACATAAATACTTAGACACATACTTACAGAGAGAGAGCGTGAGAGAGAGAGAGAGAGAGAGAGAGAGAGGGAAGGAGGGAGAAAAAATGATATTCAGTGATGTCTATTTAAAATATGCATATATTTATATATATGTTTACATATCTATGTTTCTACACACATGCACATTTATATATGTTTACATACATTTATATACATGTTCTGAGTGTTTGTGTGTGTATATATACACATGCACACACACACACACACACACACACACACACACACACACACACACACACACACACACACACATATATATATATATACAAAAACGCACACATATATATATATATATATATATATATATACAAAAACGCACACATATATATATGCATGCATAAATGTATGTGTGTATATGTGTACGTGCATATTTCTATATATACGCACATACACACAGTTATATACCTACATTTATGAGTAATTTATAGTGGATATTATTATACAGTATTAATATTTTATAGTTAGTTTATTGTTATTAAACTGAATACAATCCTATGATATTATATTGACCAAGTATCTTCTCATTTTGCCTCTAGTTGGCCAATGACTTCTGCATGGAATTAGTAGACAGAAACTGCATAGAAGGACATCAAATATACTTATATATATATATATATGTGTGTGTGTCTCTGTGTATAAACACACACACACACACACACACACACACACACACACACACACACACACACACACACACACACACACACACACACACACTCATGTATGTATTTATTTATGTATCTATGCATGTATAAATACGTATATATTACTGTTGAGCCATAGCAAAACGAATTTAATATTAAACTGAAGAATTATCCAGTAGATTTTGTAGAGCACTTATGCATTATACTCGTACAAGAAGAGAAGTAACAGTAACTTCGAAGTCATAGACATCCAACTTCTTGAAAAGTATAATATATATCCGTGTGTGTGTGTGTGTGTGTGTGTGTGTGTGTGGATTGATATGTATGTATGTAGACAGTCATGAGGGTACATAACTCAATCATTAGAGCATTGGTTTTATACAATAATGAAATTGCGAGTTCAATTCTCAAACTGGGCTGTGTGTTGTGTTCTTGAGCAAGACTCTTTATTTCACTTTCCTTCAAAACACTCAGCTTTAGAACTAGCTGCACTGTTACTGGTTCCAAACTGTATTGGTCTTTGCCATTCAAGAGTTAGCTTATGTATTTTGGTATTCAAGGTGCAGTCGTGGCTGTGTGGTAAGAAGATTGCTTCTCCACGACATGGTTCTGGGTTCAGTCCCACTGTGTGACACCTTGGGCAAGTGTCTTCTACTATTGCTTTGGACTGACCAAAGCCTTGTGAGTGGATTTGGTAGCCAGAAACTGAAAGAAGCTCATTGTATATATATATATATATATATATATATATATATATATATATATATATATATATATATATATATATATATATATATATATATATATATATACATATACATATATGTATATATATATGTATGTATGTATATATTCATGTGTGTATTTGTGTCTGTGTTTGTCCCCACCACACCATCGCTTGACAACCAATGTTGGTGTGTTTACATTCCTGTAACTTCGCAGTTAAGCATAAGAGACCGATAGAATATGCACCAATCTTACAAAGAATGGGTCCTGGGGTCGATTTCTTCGACTAAAATGTGGTGCTCCAACATGGCCACAGTCAGATAACTGAAATAAGTAAAAGAATAAATGAACCAAAATGGTTATTCTTCATTCAAAACAAACTGCAACAGGGATATTAAAACAAACACATTTTATCAATGACTAACATCATAGACTCTAGTTTTATGAGCAGAAACATCCTATTTATGATGTCTAGGAAAAAATAGCTCAAAATGTATCCACTGTTAGGAAGAAATCTAATGTTACAGAGGTGGATGAATGAATAAAATATTTAACGAAAGGCTGTAAAAAGAACAATTAATTATGAAATCATTTAAACATATGGTTTTAAAAATCTCCTTAATGATACTGGTTTTTAATTTTGGCACCAGGCCAGCAATTTCCGAGAAGCAAGTAAGGTAATTACATCAACCCCAGTACTCAACTGGTATTTATTTTATTGATCCTGCAAGGATGAAAGGTGAAGTTGACCGCAGAAGATTTTGAACTCAGATTGTAAAGTCAAACAAAATGCCGTTGAGTATTTTGCCAAGTGTGCTAACATTTCTGCTAGTTTGCAGCTTTGTTCTTAATGACACCAAGAAATTTTTATTGTCTCAAGGAAATATTCATAAGAAAATCATATTGCGGAGAATTCCACTGATTAAGAGAGTAACATGGAAGCATTAAGCAGTATTTTAGCTTTGTTTTGATTGTAACAGTCTTAGCTTTTATCAATGTATAATGTAAAATCATGTCTAAGATGTTTACATACGCTAGAATGTGAAGAGAATTTTCACTGTTGAAATAGTTTCGGAAGGAAATCCTCTTCTCAAACGACTGTGTAAAAAACACTAGGCTGTGAATGACGTCATTGAGCCATAGGATGCTTGCATTTCTTCATTGTTACACATCATCAGCTACAAATATCAAAAGGGCATTTCACATCGTGTAAAAAATAATTCATTCTTAAACAGAACAACAAACACTACATTCAATGATATGGTTAATGCTTGGTCAAGCTAGAATTAATTAACTTCGATAACATGAAGCAGCACTGAATACAATATATTTGTATAAATTGATATTTAACACATTTGTATACACTTAAACTTGAGAAGATGCCTTGTAACTGCCTGTTCATAACTTATTTTATTATACTTAGAATTAGCTTGACCTGTACAATGCTTCTGTCAACTCATATTTCTATGAATCCTGTGTCTGTTCCCTCAATGATGGATTTCTGAGTGCTAGGTCTAGTCTGAACACTTATATGTCTTTTTAACATTTTCTCACATTTTACATACATACACTCACACATATATGTATATAAAGTATGTATAATGTGTGTATGGTTGTTTGATTGTATATAAATAATTCTCCATTTTTGTTTATTTGAATCATAGTGTTATCGACAGTTGTTAATATAATCGCTTTTGGCTAATAATAATCTGTATTTGCTCGTCACAACAGCAAATGTCACTTCAGATATGGCAGACATTCTAAATTCACATGACACTGTGGTTGCTGCTGCTGCTGTTGTCGCTGTCATTGTCCTCATCATCCTTGCTGCAGCTGCAGCTGCTGCTGCTGCTGTTGTTGTTGTTGTTGTTGTTCTTGTTCTTCCTCCTCCTCCTTCTCTTCCCTACCCCTTTCTCTCTCCCTCACTACTTTTCTGTTTGCCTTTACAGTTTCCTTGTTTTAAATTCTTTGCTCTAACAGTTTATGTTTATTGAAAAATTCTTTGAGTGGAAATATTCTTAGGGGTTTTCATTAACATTTTTTGTGTGATTTTTGCTGATATTCATCAAAATGTATCACTGATTCTAATTTCACATTTATTATTTTTTTTCTTTTTAAATTCTATTTTTTTTTTTTTAGTGTAGGTGTTATGATGAGCAAAATTTGCTTTTTAGATATTTGTGTGTGATTTTCGTTTTGCTTAACTTCCTTCAGATTTCTTTTTTTATTTTTGTTACCTTCTTTTATATCAATCTGGTAAATTTCCTTATTTTTATATATTTACAAATACTGTTGTTTATTTCTTGAATGCATGAAGAAAAAGGAATATTGAGTTTATATCATAAAGATGGGAGGGAGTTAGAATAAAAATACCATTAAAAAAAAAAAACTCCATAGATATTGAATCTTACTGTGGAAGTCTCTTTAATTTACAACTTCCAGATCGGCAACGAATGTCTTTGTGAAAAGCAAGCTTTCAATTTGGAAAGAAAATTGAAAATGGCTATTAAAAAACAACAAACTAACAAAAGAAAAACAACAAAAAAACTAGGTAATGTGTTTATATATATATATATATATATATATATATATATATATATATATATATATATATATATGTATATATATATATTTGTACATATATTTATATATATATATATATATATACATACAGTTGCTTTTTTTCTTTTAATTTGCATATCATTACAGAATGCCAGAGTGTGTATGTGTCTCATCTTGTCCTTGTTTCTATTATATTTTGTGCATGTCTGTGTCTGATGAATGTATGTCTGTAGTTAGGCATGTGTGTGTAAGACATGTCTCTGCTTCTGTGTTTTAAGGTAGAGTGAGCATAAAACATGTACACCTAATCATTAGCAATTCTTTCCTATTACATATTATGTAGTTGGTACGTGTCTTCAAAACCCTCTACTCTGTCTGTCCTAACCCTCTGCCTCTCTCCCTCTCCTTCCGCCCTCTCCCTCCCTCTCTCTTTATATATATGCGTATGTATGTGTATATATATATAAATATATATATATATATATATATATATATATATATATATATATATATATATATATATATATATATATATACATACATATATATATATTCATATATATGTGTGTGTGCATATGTATATATATATAAATATATATGTATATATATATATATTCACACACGTATGCATGTATGTATCAATGCATATCCCTTGTATCACTTCTGTTTCTCTCTTTCAATTCTGAATTTGTTGTTTAAGATATTTTATGATGAATGTTCTTGTTATTTTGATGGTGTATATATTTAGCAAATGCTTTTCTTTTGTTTTCGTTCTCTTGGCAATCTTGAAGTTGTTCACATTCCAGTGGACAAGGTGTATAATTAAGTACTAACGTTATTTTATTACTCGACTGTGTTATTGAAACATGCCATGTTCACTCCACACAGACGTTGCTGTATCTGAGCTGAACGATGTCTCCATTGTGTGTCTCCTGATTTTAAACATGGTTAAACATTAGTGGTTGCTATACATTTCTTTCTTTCCCAATTGCAAATATGCAATCTTTAACATTTAGATACATTTTTATATCTTATTATTATTATTATTATTATTATTATTATTATTATTATGCTCATCATTATCCTCCTCCTCCTCATCATCATCGTCATCATAATCATCATTGTCATCATCAGTATTATTATTTTCCAATTATGTTATGCGTGTTTGTGTCTATTTCTGTTTGCTTGTTTGACATTTGCTGCTTTTTAAGGTAAAAATAATAAGAATTAGATTAGTCAAAGGACAAAAGAAAATAAATATAGAAGGAAATTAGATAATATACATATATGATAAGTAGTCTACATCCCCTCTCTTCTGAGTTCAAATAAGAGTATTGCCAACTTCTCAATTTTTTTCTCAGATCAAATAATTTAACCACCATTAACATACCTCCGATAGTATAACCAACCATAAAATACCATTGTCAATATAAGCAGTAGTATTATATTGTGAATAATGTAATGATATTATACTCTCAGTAATGTAAATAAAATTACAAGTATATTGTTAGTAATATAACAGTAATATATTTTCTATAATGTAACTAATATATTTATTTCTTTATTGCCCATGGAGGGGGGATAAACATAGAGGGGACAAACAAGGACAAACAAAGGGTTTAAGTGGATTACATCAACCCCGAGTGTGTAACTGGTACTTATTTAATGAACACCAAAAGGAGGAAAAGCAAAGTTGACCTCAGTGGAATTTCAACTCAGAACGTAAATGTAACTAATATATTGTCAAGGATGTAACTAATATATTGTCAAGGATGTAACTAATATATTGTCAGTAATGTGACAATAATATTCTCTCAATAAAGTAGTAGTAATATATGGTCAAGAATGTAACAGTAATATACTGTCAACATAGCTGTTGATAATGCTGTCCATGATATAACAGTATTGTATTGTGAAGAATGTAATGGCAATGTGTTGCCTATGAAGTCACACCATAGGCTACCAATCAATATCAACAATGACTGCCCATATGTTTTGTCTGAAGTCATAATATCAAATGTAGGTTGCTTCCCTTCATCAGTTTCTATCCTTGACTTTTGTGATTGTGCTATGGATTTCAGTGTGTAACTGCCTCAAATTGTATTTAATCAAGTCATAGAATCTTAGTCAGGGTCTATTCTGATTTCTCAACCTACTAGCCAGTTGTAAGTACAGGCTGTCAGATAGGTAAAATGGCTTCCCTGTAAATACTTCTGTGCTTTTATGATGATTGAGCACTTAGATCCCGTCGGAGCTTGGTTCACAGAGAACTTCAGTTTTCATGTAGAACTTTGAGACTGCACTACTGAAGGTATCCACTGTCTCTGAATGCTCACTTACAGACAAGGACACAATAGTCAGCAAACAATACTTATCTCTCAATAATAAGAGTTGTCATATATATATATATATATATATATATATATATTCTCTTTACTCTCTTTTACTCTTTTACTTGTTTCAGTCATTTAGTTATATATATTTACATATATATATATGTATAAAATATATTGCTCTCAGTTGTGGTCATAGACTATTGCTCTCAGTTGTGGTCACCACACAGTGTTAAGCGGACAGCAGAACTCGAGGCAATTCAGCGGCACTATACAAAAAAGGTCGCCACAGTCCAACAGATGAACTACAGGTAGCGACTGAAGGCACTAGGTCTCTACTCCCTGGAGCACAGGCGGGAGAGATATGTAATAATATACATATGGAAAATACTGGAAGGACTGGTGCCAAACTTTGGCATCAAGTACTACAGGAACGCCCGCACGGGTCGCCACTGCATGGTGCCAAAGGTACCGTCCACTGCATCTCACATAAGAACGAGATACTGCAGCAGCCTCGGTTTCAGAGGACCTCAGCTCTTCAATGCCCTGCCAAAACATTTGAGAGACATGCAAGACATGGATACGGAGGTCTTCAAGACAAAACTTGACACTTTCCTCTCCACGGTACCAGACGAACCAATGGCTCGTAATGAGACGCAGTTTAGGGCAGCTATGTCAAATTCTCTTATACACCAGATGTGCCATCAAAACTCTTGATTGGACCATGTCAGGTGGGGGAGAAGAGCCATGCGAGGAATGTGAAAATCACGGTGGTGCACCAGCATGACCACAGCCACTTGGCTGAAACACATAAATAAATAAATAAATAAATAAATATATATATATATGTATATATGTATGTACACACACACACACACACACACACACACACATATATATATATATATATATATATATATATATGTATGTACATATATACATATATATATATATATATATATCATCATCATCATCATCATCATCATCATCGTTTAACGTCCGCTTTCCATGCTAGCATGGGTTGGACGATTTGACTGAGGGCTGGTGGACCAGGAGGCGACACCAGGCCCCAATCTGATTTGGCAGAGTTTCTACAGCTGGATGCCCTTCCTAACGCCAACCACTCCGAGAGTGTAGTATATATATATATACATATATATATATATATGTACATATATAC
The DNA here is from genome assembly GCF_046866305.1 of Octopus bimaculoides. Taxonomy (NCBI): domain Eukaryota; kingdom Metazoa; phylum Mollusca; class Cephalopoda; order Octopoda; family Octopodidae; genus Octopus; species Octopus bimaculoides. The sequence continues at coordinate 49,391,789 of NC_142935.1, read as the reverse complement.
ATATATATATATATATATACATATATATATATATGTATGTACATATATACATATATATATATATACATACATATATATATATATATATATATATATATATATATATATATATATATATATATATATGCATATATATATATATATATGTATATGTGCGTGCGTGTGCATGCGCACATGTGTGTGTATGTGTGTGTTCATGTGTGTTTATATACAGGGTGTCTGGGTTAAATTTCCATATTTTTATATTTCCTTTTTATACAAGAAAGCTTGAGCTTCAGAGATTCTCAATATAGAAAAAACTTATTGAGCTCAAATGATTTGAACATACAATCCATAGCTTTTACTGAGGACCAAGTCTGTGGGGGATAAAGAGTGGCTATAAGAAGAATCTAGGTGAGTAGGTGTGAAAATAACGATGCAGATAAATGGATAAAACTCATTGGATTAAATATAAAAAATATCTATGCATATTACATGTAAATAGAGAGAAGGCAAAGACTGAAAAATTTCAGACAATGAATATTCAAGTATAAATATATAGATATTTATATATCAATAGAGCAAACTTATACAGTGTACAAAGATGCGAAAAAATTAAAAGGGAGAAAATATGGTGTGCCAAGTCTGACAGCTGTTTCTGGAAGCTTGGAGTTACTTTGTAATGTTGGCAGATGTAGTTCGCAAAAATATGCAGCCAGTAATGGAAGCAAATAAACATTGGATAGATTGGATCAGTCCACCATCTTTTTTACAGCAACTACAAACCAGATGTGTTTTTCTCCTCCAACAATAGAGAGCAGTTGCCATGTTTCATTCCATAACTGCAATCTCTGAAGAGCACAAGGTTACATAATTAGGATGTTATTTAACACTCCATTGAACCCCCTAGTGTGAAACTGAGTGGTAAGATCAAGCGTAATGCATATAGAAAGCTGCACATTTTGATTAATATACCTACTCTATTGAAAAATATATGAAGTATTATTTTTTCTGACTTATGGATTCTTAGACAGTATATATATATATATATATATATATCAAATAAGATAAATTCAAAGTAGTTAAACTATAGTTTTCAGTCTTTTGCTATTGAACATTAATGAGACATGGACACAACTAATTATTCAGTAATACATGAAGGAAATCATCCTAATATGTGCTGCAGTTTGTTGACCATTTACCCTGAGACAAGTATTTCACTCATTCCTCCATCATAAGGCAAATATATAGCAAATTGCTTTTTAAATCGAAGCCAAGCTTGAATCTTGCTGTAATGGTTAGACTAATTTGCATACTATGTGTTTGTCAGCAAGTGATAAAATAGTTAATGAATATTTATGCATAGCACAGAATGTATGAAAAAAAAACCCAAGATAAATTTAAAGTAATTAAACTACACATTTCAAACCGTTTGCTGTTTAAATTGGAACACTAAATCACACATATGCACAAACACACACATGCATTCACGTACACAGCACATGCAGATACACACACACACACACACACACACACACACACTTTCATACATATTTGATGAGTGCCCTGCATGGAACTGCTGGCCCTTGAGTCACTTGCGTAACTTCTTGCTGGTTAAAAATAAAAAAAATACACACACACACATGCACACATACAAAAACACACACGCACATGTACACATCTATGTATATATGTATGCATGTAGCATGCACTCTAATTTATCTATGCTGTGTGCAAATGATGTTTTCATGATATAAAATCCAGTTTAAATGAATATCAATGAGGACTTATTGAAAAAAACAAAAATACAATTTTAAAATGCTTTCATCAGTTCATTTTCTGTATCTCTCTCTTTCTCTCTCCCTCCTTCTACCACCCTATCTATCTTCCTTAAGCAGTCTACTATGTTTCCTTTCTTTATCTTTCTTTTCCTTCCATTCTGGTCCTATATTTTTTCTTATTAATTCTAATTACAGAAATGTGAGCAGATTCATAGCAATGTTGTTGCCTCTAGTTTTGCTGGAGTCATTCCACCATGGAATCTTGTTTAGAGACAAGAAATGGTAGTTCCATTAATTTCTTCCAGCTATCTCTCAAATCATTTTTTTTTGTTTGTTTGGTTGGTGCATATATATTTGTGCACGTATGTGTGTTCATATGTGTGCACATAAGGGTATGCATGTATGTCTGTATGTTTGAGTGTATGTATGTATGTGTGAACGTGTATTTGTATTTGTATGAGATTGTGTATCAATATATATGTATGCAAGCGTGTTTCTGCACATGTGTGAATCTGTAAGTGCATGCATGCATGCTCATGTCTATGTGAATGCCTATGCGTAAGCACATGCATACATCTGTATGAGGCTGCTTCTATCTTTGTGAGTGAGTGTGTGTGTGTGTGTGTGTGAAACATCTTGTCTTTGGTGTGAGAATAAAAATAGAATAATCGGTGGACATAATTAGGAAATTGCTGAAGTTATTTTTAACATTGGAACAATTTTACCATTTTTTCCGTCTTCATGATTTCTTGGGAATCTTTTTCTTTTCTTTTTTTTTTTTTTGATATTATTCCATTTCACTTTGAACCAACATCTTCTACCCAGCCCATGTACTTCTTGTGTTACCCCTCTTTCTCTCTGACACACACTGTCTCTCTCTATCTCTTGCCCTCTCTATCTATGTAGCTCTCTTTTCCTTTCTGTATTACTATCTCTCCTTTGCTCTCTATCAAACATATTCTTTCTATATTTTATGAGGTCGGTCTTTATCATTTGCTTTTTATCTTCTCTGAGCTATGTTCTATTTGTCTGTCAGTCTGCATGCCTTTTTATCTTTCTCCCTATGTAACTCTTTGATACTCTCAAACTATTGCTCTCATTCTCTGCTTAAATATGAATTCATATATGTATATGCGCATAAATGCACACACACATTCATGTAATATACACATGTGCATATCTGTGTGTGTGTGTGTGTGCATGCGTGTGCTAGTATGATATACATTTGTATGAGCAAAAGAGAGAGAGAGAGAGAGAGAGAGAGAGAGAGAGACAGAGTAATGGTTAGGAGGTATCAAAGAATTACATAAAGGCAATAAGAAAAATATGAAGGCAGTAATAGTTTTGGTTATATAAATATGCATGAATTTACATATATATGCATATATATATGTGTGTGTATATACACACACACACACACACACACACACACACACACACACACACACACACACACACACACACACACATATATATATATATATATATATATATATATATATATATATATACATACATATATATACATATATCTATTTATATAGCTATATATGTATGTATGTAATATTTACACTTTGGTCCCTCTTGCCTATTATGTTCATTTTAAGTATTCATCCATGGCAGGCTTCCTGTTTTTGTTACTCTCTCATCTTTCATTCACCCTTTATTCTATCACCATCTCACTCTCTCACCATCTCATTCTCTCTCTTTCATCATTCTATCTCTACCCCCCCCCCCCCCCCCCCCAAAGTACTGCATATGTAACAGGGGATGGCTGTGGAAATGTCTGTATTTAATCCTCCTGATGATCACACTTCTTTATTGCTAAACCATCACACTTTCTCATCCACCCATTACGCATTACTATCATCTTTTTTTTCTTGTTAGACTTCCTCCTCACTCTTTTCTATGATTATCCTTTTATCACTCATTATTGACATCAATCATTCTCTCTGTCTATCACCCATCTTTATTGCTATCCATCACTCTTCCACATTACCCCTTCATCAATCAATACTTGATGGTATTCATCCCACTCTGTTTCATATCACTGTCTGCTTGTCTGCCTCTCTCTCTCTCTTTCTTTCTCTCTCACTTTATATATAATGTATGTAAGTAGGTGTCTGTCTCTCTGTCTGTCTATCTATCTATCTATCTATCTATCTATCTATCTATCTAACTGTGTGTATATATATATATATATATATATATATATATATATATATATATATATATATACAATGTAAAGGAATAGAGATTTGAAACCTACATGAGTATCTTATTAGCACTATGATACAATACAGATCTGGCCAACCACATCGAATGAAAAGGGAACATTTAGAATCATTTAAGATAAACGATTACATGGTAGTTCACTTCATTGGATTTCATGCAGCACTCAGAGTATATAATGAAGACATAATAAGGAAGAATGGAGAATTATACAACTTCAAAATTGATTTATTAAAGCATTATTCTTATAAAATTCCACTCTCACAAGTGTTTCTGCCGGATATGTGTCCTTGTTTCCTTTGATGTAGCAGTTATATGCATTTAACTTATTTCTAATTATTATGTAGGCTTATTAAAAATAAAGCATTATTAATACCAAAAGCAATCTTTATGCTCACCTTAACATGCATGTTAAATTAGAACACTGAATATTGTGTTATTTATCTAGAGAGAACCTCTTGTATGAATTTGTGGTAAATAAAAACACTTGTATTTATATTGCTGAGAGATAAGAATCGTCTGCTAGAGCTACCAAAACTGTCAGATCATGTAATTTTGCCCCGTTTTGGGCTTCTGAATGGCAGACGTCCATTAGTTAAATACCAATCAAATCTCACTGTAATAGCAATAAACAAGGGAAAGTACTCAATACAGGAGGTAGTGTACAAGAAGTTTAGTTGAGTAAATCGAGAGCAAATTGACTGAAACTGCAGTATTCTCTGGGAATCTTTTCTTACATGCTATTGACAAGAATTCAGCAAAATGCCTATTACAAAAGCTGAGACCAATATTATTACAATTATGGATAAACGAAAATCATTATCATTTTATGATTCCTACTTGGTCAAGAAGCATCATAAAGAAATAATTAAGATCCCTACAGGGACCTATGATGGCACAAGAATATCTGGTTCTGTTGGTTCTTTCATTTGATACACATTCAGAAATAAAGTGAAAGGTTATAGAGTTGAAATGCACACTGTTGCAGATAAAAGGAACAGGCATGGCAGGAATGGATTAGAAAAAACTCTGCCAATTTACCCAGTTTATTTCGAAGATTACAATAAGCTTGGATCGTTAGCAAAATAACTTTTATAGTCCATCTCTCCATCAGACTTACTGAACACTAGATCCAGAAATGTAGTAAAGTAAAGACCCCACTTTGGTCATAAATGACCATAGAATTGCACCTAGAAAGTTACCCTCCAAGGCACAAGTCTGAGCAAGGTTGTTTATGGAAGGCAAGCAGTTGCCTATGCATACCAGCCTCCCCCCTCCATGCTACTGATGCTATCCAAAGGAAAAGCAAAGGCTGATACAACTTGGCACCAGTGATGTTGCAACTCATTTCCACAGTTGAGTGAACTGGACCCACATGAAATAAACTATCTTGCTCAAGAATACAAAAGTAGTGCTGCATGTCTGAAGATGAGCCATGTCTCATGCAACCAGCTTCTCAAAAAAAAAAAAAAAACCTTACACATGCCTGGGTGAGAATATTATGAATATGCGTGTGTATCTGTTGACTTTAATTGACAATGGATTGCTTTAAACTCAAATTTGGAAGTCTGATGCAGTTATAGGATTTCAGAATAATGACATTATTAAAAGATGTTCACTTAAAACAACAGAAGCTAGAAATTTAAAACAGAAAGATAAAAAAAAAATAAATAAACAAGAATTCTGTCACCAATAAATTTTGGAAAATATAATATGGATTCTATATTCTATGATGGCTATTTGTCATATATAATATAATTTACCACCTTATTAGAAATTAATATTTCCTCAAGGATTCAAAACAACACTAATAAATACAATACATGAAAAAAGGAAGGGCATTTTGAAGAAGCAGAGATTGGGTTCAAAAGACATCAGTACTTGACTGGAATTTTATTCTATTGGCCTTGGAATGGTGAAAAATAATGTTGACCTCGATGGGATTCCAACTCAGAATCTAAAAAAAAACAAGAACAAAACAAGATATGTTTACAATGGTGTAACAATTCTGTCAATTCACCACACTAATTTAGTAGTAGTAGTTACAAATTAAGACGTGTGACCAGCAATTTTAGGGAGGGGGTTTAATTATATCAATCCCAGTAATATACTCATACACAATTCTACTACTGCTACTGCTGCTATAGCTGCTGCTGCTGCTGCTGATGATGATGATGACGACAACGACGACGGCAATGATGATGATGATCATAACAACAACAATACTAATAATCCATTCTACTACAGGTGCAAGGCCTTAAATTTGGTGGGGAGGGATTAAGTCAATTACATCTACCCTAGTGCTTGACTGGTACTTATTTTATCGACCCTGAAAGGATGAGAGGCAGAATTTGAACTCAGAACATAAAGACGCGAAATGCTGCTAAGCCCAGTGGGATAAGAATTCTGCCAACTTCCCACCTTAATACTAATAATAACAATAATCCCTTCTACTGAAAGTACAAACCTTGATATTTGTGGGAGGAGACTAGTCAATTAAATCAACCTCAGTGTTTCACTGATACTTTAATTATCAACTACAAAACTATGAACGCAAAGCTGACCTCAATAGAATTTGAACTTAGAATCATCATCATCATCATCATCATCATCATCATCATCATCATCATCATCATCGTTTAACGTCTGCTTTCCATGCTAGCATGGATTGGACGATTTGACTGAGGACTGGTGAAACCGGATGGTAACACCAGGCTCCAATCTGATTTGGCAGAGTTTCTACAGCTGGATGCCCTTCCTAACGCCAACCACTCAGAGAGTGTAGTGGGTGCTTTTACGTGTCACCTGCACGAAGGCCAGTCAGGTGGTACTGGCAACGGCCACGCTCAAATGAATAATAATAATAATAATAATAATGATAATAATAATAATATCTCTGATCATAACAGAACTAGTGTGGGGAGCATTTGATATGTGCATCTCTGATCACGAGCAGAAGTAGTGGGGGAGCATCATAGCTATGTGTTGAGAGGAATTCTTTGGAGTTTGAATAATTCACCTCTGGAAACGTGGGTGTTTCGTTCATCATCATTAAACAACTCTTATTCAAAGACCTTTTGAGTGGGATGGGCTACTTAACCTGAAGAAAATTCAAACTGAGTGCCACCTTCAAAGTCATGTGCTGTTTATCTTGATACACGATCAACAGCACATGACTTATGTTGCACACATATGGTTGTGATACATGTGCCTGGTGTGCCCTTGTCGGATGGGTCGTCACAACAATGTGTATACTGGGTTTTGTATATTTTACCCCAATGTCACTTTGATAGCATGTACTGCTCTCTCAATCAATAATAATAATTAAAAGAAGAAGAAGAAGAAAACAAATGTAGGAGATTACATACAGTGTTCTGAACCCATCACATCAAATCTGGTGTTCATTACAAGCAGAAATCTGCTACTAAATAACAAGTGAGACTGAGAGACTAGAAAACATACTTAGAAGTAAACAAAGAAAAAACAATTAGAGTAATAAGCAAACACACAGACACAAAACACTTATATCTCTAAGAAAACAATAATGAATAAAGTGAAAACTTAGTTGAAAAAATATATCTATGTATGTCATAAGAACATAAAAAAAAATGAAAATCAAAATCAAAATTGTTTTCTATAATATACTAAAAAACAAATGGGGAGATAAAAACTATAGAAAAACTTTTGGTAGAGAGTAATATATCAGAGTGAATGCCAACAGCAGCTCAAAGCTCTGAACTAAAAGCAAAAATTAAGAAACAGCGGATCTAGTTTTAAGTGCAAGAGTCCGATGCTTGCTCCAGACAACTACAATGTAAGATATTGAAAACACAATGCTTACATTAAGTGCAGACAATGTAACTGTTACAATGACATGGCTGACCTCTTCATTGTCGACTACCTGTCATTGCTATGTCTGAGTATATTCACAGACATAATTGAGTTGGAAGTGATGTCAACTGGGCAATATCCTGGTACTTAACTAAGAAAATATTTATGAAGTTTTATAAACACGTAAAAAATAAGGAAATGGTATACGGTAACAATTTCGTTGTAATCATCTGAGCCAAGACTGTTCCAACTGGTAAGAACTTTGAGATCAACCATCCAAATATAATTCTAAAGTACTAAATGAAATGGCTCTACCTTTTGATAACCTTCTCCATCTATTCTGACTAAAACTTTGTCACCAAGAAATGTAAAAAAACTGAAAGCACAAACACTTTCATATTGAAATTAATATTGGTGTGGAGCATACAAGCAAATGCAGTACCAACAATAATTAGTATATGGGTCATTTGAAAAGTTCAAAGGCTGACTAAGATACTCACAGAATGTGACCAAATAAGGTCTATTTTTCAACGTAGTCTCCCTTGTGGTACACTCATTTCTTCCATTGGAGTTGCTGTGTTTGCATCCCATTGGTGAAAAGTCATCAACAGAAGATATGATGTCATCACCACTGCAATAGTGATTCCCAGCTAATTGCTTTTTCCTGTTAGAGAAACAGATGAACGTCAGATGGGTCTAAATCAAGAGAATAGAGAGGGTGATCAAGCCCTGGTCATGCACAACAGCTATTGAAATCAAGAACTTGTTTGTATGGTGGAACATTGTCCTGGTGAAACAAGGCCCTTTTGTCACTTTTCCTGCATTTTGGTCTTAATAGCTTTTTGTAACTGTCTCAGGAAGTTGGCATAGTGCTCTCCATTGATGTGAACCTTTTGAAGATAATCAACAAACACAATGCTTTCTACATCCCCATAAAACCGAGGTCATCACCTTCCTTGTAGATGAGGCAACCATGACCATTTAAAAAATTTTTGGGGTTGCAAGTGAGCAATGTGTGTTTTCACTACATGGATTGCCTCATTGTTTCTGGCTGAAAGACATGAACCCAGCACTCATCTTAGCTTAGGAAATGTTCAAGGAAACCAGCTGGATCTGCCTCAAACAATGAAAACTTTTCCCATGATGTGATCAGCCTGAAGCACTTTTCATCAAGTGTCAGAAGACATGGCACCAACCAAGTAGAAACCTTTCTCATGCCAAGTTTATTGTGTAGAATATTCTCAACTCTGCAAGAGGATATGCTAATAGCGTTGGCTGTTTGATTTATAGTCAATCATCTGTCATCCATCCCCATGTAGTGAACATTATCAGTATTTACCGCAGTGATAGCAGTTGCTAGATGTTCAGACCTTAGGTCATCTTGAAGATTCACCATTCCCTCCTAAATTAAGCTGCCCAGTTTTGCACTGTTGATAAAACTGGAGTGTCATCCCCTAATGTAGTAACTATGTCAATGTGAATGTCCTTTTACGACAGGTACTTCATAACACCATGATGCCAAATTTGTCCATTTTCAAGAAAAGTTGCTACTAATTACTTCAGAAGTCTTCTTTGGACAGTCAGATGTCAGTTTATCTGGAAAAGAACAATGCTGTTATTAATAAGAAGTTTTGAAATTAAAGCATGTACAATTTTGCAGCACTAGCATCACTCCTTCATAGTCAACCTATGAACTTTTCAGCCCATCCTTGTACAACAGTTATGATAATAAATAGATGAAAAACAAATAAAACATAACAGACAAGTGATACCAGTGTTGACAGAGTTGATTCAGTTAAGATTTGAACTCAGATCATACATATGAGTGAATTTATATTATTTTCTGTTAGACTATTCTTTGTGATTTCTAATGTAGGAATTAGGTATGCTTAATGTAAATATCAAACAGCTAATGTTTGATATTTACATTATTAAGCTCAGAAGGACAAAAGATAAAGTTTATCTTTATCTTAAAAGAATTCCAGTGTTAGAATATGACAAGGTGCAAGTAAATGCTGCAAAGGGAATCATTCTTTGCACAAGTAGAAAAATGAAAGATTATCTGGTATACTCACGAACTCAGTCACAATTCTCTGTCCATAACAGTATTTCAGGGAACAAATGAGGAAAGGTGAAAAAGAGACAGACAGGGAAAATCCTGGTCAGACAACTGACTGAACAGGACACAAAACCATGAACCTGCTAGACATGACAGAGAAGAACAGAGACTAATGGCAACAGCTAACTGCAAAAGCATCTAGAGTGGTACTCCAATGACCGGTTGTACCAGTTAAGGAAACTGATAATTGATGATCAAATAAACATTGAAAGTATTTTCTTCCATGTTAATAATAAAGATTTCTAACATTATCACAATACATTTTTGCTAGGAAGAAACACTGTTGTCTCTATTATAAACCCTTGTTCATGAATCACTCTTATTTTATTAGCCCCAGAGGAATGATCAGCAATGTCAACATGTGTGGGATTTGAACTTTAAATGTTAAAGAACATAAATAAATGCTGTAAGACATTTATACCAGTACAGAATCATATCTATTACTCAACCATATCTACACCAGAATTCAACAATATCTGTTACCCTGCCATCCTTCTTGCCTTACAGAAATATAACTGGTGATAACAGCAACAAAAAGAAGAATGATTATAAAATCAAAGAAACAAAAGGGAGAGATTTTGATGGAGAAAATGTACTGATGGTTGTGAGTTCAGTTCTTGACAGGGTCAAAACTAGTCATTCCATCTTTTAAGAGAATCAATAAAATAATGAAATACACTGAATCTATTGAAGAGAAATTGCCAAATTGATAGTTGATAGGCTGCTAGCAGTGATGGAAGCTCCTATTTCTGGACTAGAAATCAATGGATGGCTTTGACATACACAACCTGCGTAGATCTTCGTTAACTATCTTATGTAGTTTCTTGCGTATGTGTATCTGTTTATGTGTGCATGAATGTGCACAAAGAAGTAGTAGCACACACATGTAAGTGCACACACATGCACACATACACAGATGCATATAGAAATAGATATACATATGTAAGTCGATACATTTTTGAATAAGTATACTTGCTTGAATACACACACATGTATACACATATATAATGGGAAATTGATAAGTGCACACACACACACATATATATACACACACAAACTACCCCCTCTCTCTCTCTGTCTCACACACACACACACACATTATTCATATATATGTATATAAGTGAGAATGTATGAATCTAAATACATTGGTATATACATATGTAATTCTATATGTGCATACTTATACATGTATATACACACACACATACACAAACGTCTCTCTCTCTCTCTCTCTCTCTCTCTCTCTCTCTATATATATATATATATATATATATATATATATATACATATATATATACATTAACACTCTCATGCACTTACTATATGTACATTCTGATACACATGTACTCAATAATATATGTATGTGTGTTTAGGTATATGTGTGTGTGCATGTGTGGAGAAGGAGGGAAAGAGAGAGGGATAGAGAGAGATGAGGAGAGAGAGAGATCCATCCACATGCTTATACATATGGAAGCACATACATATTTACACACATACAAATTCAAGAAGATAAGTAAAAAATTTAAATACAAGATACTTTGCGAGGAGGAAATAATTTATTTAAATCTGAAGTGCATGATATCAAAGCTGTATGTTGTCCCTAGGAAGGGAAAGATAAAAAAAAATAAAGATAAAAATTAAGTAAAAAAGAATGCAAATAACCAAAGAAATAAAATGTATGGAAGTAAAATAGAAGACAGTATTCTGAATTTAGATTCAAAAATATACTTTGTTTCTAATAAAATGCATTGGCTTTAAGAAATCTTAATAATATTACTGATATATGCAATAGATGCACACAAATGCATATGAATGATTGCATATAAATAGTCATTGATGTATATGATGCATACCATTAGATGCATATGAATAGACTACAGTGTGAATGGTTCAGATGGCTGACACCTTTCTCTTGAAATATCTTATTCTGGTTCTCGGATAATATGAAATAAAAATAAGACAGTGGGTTATTTATATCGGTAATTAAATTTGGATTTTACTTTGAGGAGGGTTTGGTACACATTGACTACATATGTCCACTGCAACTAGTGTGGTCAATTAATGAACTGTTTAATGTTCAGCTTCTGTTTCGCCTTGTTATTGTTGTTGTTGATGTTGTTTGCTTTGAGGGCAATCCTAAATGAGTTGCCCAAGTATAGCTGCCATCCAGAAGTATTTAGCTTTGGATTCAAAGCATTAAGTAGAAAAGAGACAAATATTCTTTGAGCTGGGACACCAGTTTCGTACTGAGGATATTCACATGATGAGGTACTTATTCTTGACATAAAGGTGAACTAAAGCATTGAAGGAAAAATATTATCTGCTTCAGAAGTGGATTAAAACATTTACAGTGGATCTGAACTTGTAGGAGATCATAGTTAAAAACGTTTTTAACCATTTTACTTCTACATTCAGTTAGAAACAAATGTGGTGCGAACTCATTTAAAATAGACGAAAGAAGAAAAGAAAGCCTGGATATTGTTGTTCTACCCCCCGAGAAATAGCAGCCAAATTTCTTTCAGGTCATACACTACTATCTTTAGAAATAAAGGAGGCAGTGGAAATGTTGTCCCAAATATAATATCTCTAATGATCAAACTAAATTTGTAAAATTGTCAGAAATTCTGAAAATGTCTTAGCTTAACTTATTAGGGCTTTGTCAACTACAAACTGGCTATGATACATCCATACTAATGGTTTGCAACTTCTGTCTGGAAGTCCTATCTTGTACAGAATATAAATTTAGTGGGAACTGTCCAGAAAAAGGGAGGGAAACACATGACCATATACACATACGCACGCTCTACACGAACACACATATGGTGACACACATCCAACCATACATACATATGAATATACACATGCACGCAGACGCACACAAACTAACAAACAAACTAGCAAAAAGAACGGATCTCTGATAACGGATAGTTAACAACTATTGAATAGGTTGCAAGAAGGAACGAAAATTTTATGATAAAAAAAAATGAGTGGAAATCGAACCGGTAAGTGTGTTAATTAAAAAGGCATTAAAACAGAATGACTCACCTCAGACACAACAATATACATGTCTATCTTGACGATAATTATAACGATAAAGAATATGGAGACTGCTACATCCTCAAAATTCATTTCCTTTTATTTTTCATTGTCAAACAGCATATTTTTATGGCTACGACGACGGCACATGTTTCCACGGCAAAGGGTATGGAAAAATGCATGTGCAACCGAACATAATTTTCAGTGCAGCTTCGTTCAGTGTCTTTCAAACAGCTTGTCTCGAAACACACACACACACACACACACACACACACACACACACACACACACTCATATATATGAACAAAACATTCAAGTGAGGTCGTTGTCAGTGCCACTGGACTGATTCCTGTGCAATTGGCACGTAAAAATACACCATTTGAGTGTGACCGTCGCCAGTACCGCCAGACTAGCCCTCGTGCCGGTGGTACGTAAAAGCACCCACTACACTCTCGGAGTGGTTGGCGTTAGGAAGAGCATCCAGCTGTAGAAACTCTGCCAGATCAGATTGGAACCTGGTGCAGCCATCTGGTTCGCCAGTCCTCAGTCAAATCGTCCAACCCATGCTAGCATGGAAAGCGGACGTTAAACGATGCTGATGATGATGATCGGCGTCGTTGTGTGGCAAGAAGCTTGCTCTCCAACCACCATGGTTCCACCTTCAGTCCCACTCCATGGCACCTTTGGCAAATATCTTTTACTATATCCTCAGACCGACCAAAGCCTTGTTAGCGGATTTGGTAAACGGAAGCTGAAGAAGCCCGCCGTATATATATGTATGTGTGTGTTCCTGTTTGTCCCCACCATTGCTTGACAGCCAATATTGGTGTATTTACGTCCCTGCAACTAAGCGGTTCACCAAAAATAAAAACTACCTATAAAATAAGTATCCGGCTTTAAAACAGTAAGTACTGGGGTCGATTGATTCGACTACAGTTTTTCAAGGTGGTGCCCCAGCATGGCCGCAGTCTAGTGACTGAAACAATTAAAAGACAGAAGATCAACGATGCATACGTACGAGGAATCCACAGAAGTTACTACTACATCCTTCTGAAGAAGGATTAAACCGCAAACAACATGTCTGTGAAATAAACTCCTTAACCGTGTTTCTTTACCTGCGCTAGTGTAATATTCTACGGGGAAAAAACGGCGAGCTGGCAGAAACGCTAGCACGCCGGGCAAAATGCTTAGCAGTATTTCGTCTGTCTTTATGTTCTGAGTTCAAATTTCACCGAGGTCGACTTTGCATTTTATCCTTTCGAGTCGAGAAATTAAGTACTAGTTGCGTACTAGGGCCGATCTAATCGACTGGCCCGCTCCCCCAAAATTTTGTGCCTAGAGTAGAGAAGAATATTCTACAAGGAGAAAAATGACAAAGCACAAAAAGAAAAAAGAAGGAATGGTCCTGACTGGAACGCCTTTGATTATAGATCTGCTCGCGCTGGACTGACCTGTGATTAAACAGCAATTACTACTGCTACTACTACTTCTACTGCTGCTGCTGCTGCTGCCTTCCTAGAAACTTTATATCAATATCGAAATGAGTGTTCTTGGGTAGTTAACTGATGATATATCGTCAGTAATCATTGTCGACAAGGCAATTGTCAGTGCTAATACCACAAATGCTTTCAGCTACTGGAAAATTAATTTCCTCAATGCTGGAGTTTTAATCGGTGGTCAACAGTTGCAAATCTGGTAAGGATCGCTGCCTTCCAGACACACGTCTTTCACTTGCTAAACTTCTAACAAATTCTTCTGACAATTTAGTAGTGATGGTGTTACAACTATCCCGACCACCACCACCACCACCACCGCCACCACCACCGCCATCACTAGTACTGTGTGCACACATGGATACATACACGCACACACGCATGCACCGACAAACACAGCATACGTACTGCCACCATAGTTGTACACATTAACATCATCACTAAACTCACAAATATCGCCGTAACAACCAGCAACTCCACCGCATACACGCAAACTGCGGCCACCACCACCACTACCACTACACATGCACAATATCACTACCATACCCAGAATCACCACTAAAAGTAATCACAATACTACCACCTCCTCTATGAACACATTCACCACCCGACAGCTACAACTACAAAACATTCACACACCAGCACTACTTTCACCACCAATACCACCACCACTACTACCACTACTACTACCACCATCACAGTCACCCTCCCCTCCTCAACGTAATATCACTGTTGCAACTACCAACACCTTATACAGCCTATTTCCCGTACAACCACTAACAGCATCAATATCATCATCTCAAACAACCCCATATGACAAACACTAATCACCCCTGCACCCGCACACCACCACCGTCATCCCTACCACCACAACTACCAACACCTACTCCACCGTTACCCCTTCACATATTACTGCAATGACCAGCAAGAGCACCACTACCACCACCGTCACCAGCACTAAACAAATACCTCATATGCACTCACACACTAACGACCAATAGGTTTGTCTTTGACATGTGCAACTGTAAAATGTGTGCATTAAATCAAGTTAAACGTACTTCTACGTTAATGACTATTACCAATGATAGTTGTCAGAGATGGCAACAATGGATTGGTTTGCATATATAAATGGCGTGCAAATTTGTAACAGAGCCGACTTAGTGGAGCATGGAATTCTTCTAATGAAATGACCAGATAGATAGCGTTTTGCATAAGTGTCTTAACTCTTCTATATTATGAGAGAAAGTATTCTAATTTATCTTGATTGCAGCAGATAAGTGATTAGCTCCTACAATTGCCACTGTTAGATGTAGGACAGATACTGAATTAGTGTTCTCGTAGGTGGAAAAGAATAATTGCCCGATTTGCTCTAATGCTGAAAATGTACCTAATATCATACAATGATATATGGACAGTAGAGATTCACAGAACAGGAGAGTGACAAAATAAATGTTATTCTCTCTTTAAGTTAGTGTTAATATGTTTAATGTATAAAAGCATTAGAAAAGTTAAGAGAAATATATACAGGAAAGTCTATACTTCGCTGAGGAAATCTGATATATGAATGAAACATGCACGAAGTTGTCTCCTCGTATATTTTCTGAACTAAAAATGATAAAATTAGATATTGAACTAATGTCTTTTTGATAAGTGGACAATTGACATTCCATCACTACAGACAACTCTCCCATTAGATAATAACTCCTAAATAATCTGGAATTGAAGACACCACGTTGATTGGAGTCGTTGTGTATGAAGTTGTCGAGTAGGTTAAGTTGTGACATAGAAATATATGGTATATGCCGAAGTTGTGAAATACGTTGAAATTATGAGGTGCGGTACAGCTGAAATAGTGAAGTAAATTGAAGTTGTAGGTAGATTGTCGAATACTGTGGTGTAGGTTGTGGTAATGGTATAGGTTGAGGTAGCAAAGAACTAAAGTTGTGGTGTAGAATGAAGTCGTGAGGTACGTTGACGTTAAAGTGTTGTAAGTTGAATTAGTGATTCAGTTCGAGAGGCGATTATCCGGGGATAATTTGTCCCGATATCTGTCACTCTTTCTCAACACCTTTTCAATGCTTTCGACATTAAATATGTTAACACTAACTTAACTGTTGTTTTCCATGAGGGTGGTGCCTTCAAGTAATCAGCCTCGTTAATTTAAAATTTTGAAATATATATATATATATGTGTGTGTGTGTGTGTGTGTGTGTGTGTGTGTGTGTGTGTGTGTGTGTGTGTGTGTGTGTGTGTGTGTTCGTTCCGTTGTCTGTAGTTGATTGTTCTAACGTCCTGTGCCCTGATATGCATATATATATACACATGTAGATGTAAGTGTGTACATATATGTGTGTATACATGTATATATATTCTTTGTATTACATATATATATATATATATATATATATATATATATATATATATATATATATATCGATAGATAGATAGATGGATGGATAGATAGATATACAAAGCTAACAAAAAATATTAGACATTTAGACATTTTCGTGGCATGTATGGGATATAACTCCTGAGTTGGCTAGGGATTTCTTGGGTGTCCTTATGTGTAAATCAAAATCTGAATAAAAAGCATAATTATGCATTATAGTAATTACAAATGCACACATTATATCTGTCTTTTCCAAACATGCTCACACTCATTAAGTGGCTCCACTCATTCCCATTGCAAGTATAACTAACTATTGTTTTTATAAGAAGAATATAAAGGAATATAAACCGCTGTTTCTGTGTGTGTGTGTAGCACTTCTACACTCCTCACAGATACAGCAAAATCTTCAATAAAATTTTGTTAACGCCTGATACGGATGTATGAATAACAGGATTATAGACCTGTAACGACAGTTAGATATTTATAAACACTACACAACAACAAAAACTGAGGCAATTACAGAGGCACGACTTGTGGTCCTTTGAATCTAATAACCCTGCCAAACGTAATCATAGAGAAACAGGTTGTAGAATCAGCAGTTTAAATTAAAAACTTGCATAAAATTAACCACGGTTATATTTAATGTTAGAAACATAGCATAAGCATTCGTTTAAGAGCAGAAAGAAATATAATGTCATTACTCTTTCTCAACGTAGTTGATTTGCAAATAAACTAGGCAAGCAAATCCAGGGTACTCACTGTGAACAAAACGTGACTGAAAAACCTCAAGATTTTGGCCTTATTTGCATACACTGACTTTCTATCTTGAAAAAGGCAGAAAACCATATGAACTGAC
>NC_142935.1:49324073-49369073 GCF_046866305.1 Octopus bimaculoides | reverse complement strand
TTGGGCGGCATGCTAACGGTTCTACCAGTTTGCTACCTTCAGCAGAGGAAATAACAGAAAATAAGAGAGATAGAGTAATGGATGATTAAAACAATAGGATGTGGTATTTGGGGTAACTTTGGTTTCTATTTCAAGTAGGTCGAGTGACAATGCAAAGACTGTTTCATTAGCTCGAACGGTTATGTTATGTAATTCAATTTAAATAGGATGGAACAGACGTCGGAGGAATAGCGTACTAGGCACCATTACATCATTTTGTATATCAGGGGCTATAATGTGTTGTAATGTAACATTCTGAATTAAGATGGCAAGGTATAATTTGATGAAAATTTGCTCACCATTTGTAACGTGTTGTCTTATCCTATAGAGGTTTCCTCGTCAGAGGTACCAGTCAGTAGTAAAATTTATGTGTAGAGGGTCAGCTTGTTATTTCTATAATTCTAGGTAAATTATAATAGAGGCTAAGTTGGTAGCAATGTTGTATTGTCTGTGATGTTAGAAATCATTGCTTCTTAGCCGCCAGTCTGCACAAATTAATCATATGTGATATTCCAATGATCCTCCACTTAACTTTTTTTCATCAAAGGTGTATCGAGAATTATACTATCCATAGTGACCTTCCTTTTTAAAAAATGATCGGAATTTGTGTGTGATTTTACTGCTATTTCTAGCAGGCCGAGTTTATGCCATGCAGAAGTAATTATTTATATAACTGATTGTCAAATGTCAGACACACAGAGATGATTCCACGATGTTCTTTCAATTCCTAGTCAAGGTCATTCTCGTTCAAGTGCACAATGGATAATATAGTTCTCGATACACTTTGTTTGAATAAAAGATAAGTTGAGGATCACTGGAATATCATATATGATTAATTTGTGCCGACTCACCTCTTTCATATTTGCCTAGCATTATAGAAATAGCAAGCTGATCCTATCCACCTAACACTTTATTGTTGACTGGTACCTCTATTGCTGACTGGTATCTTTATTGCTGACTGTTACTAATACCTTTTATTCTTAAGCAGTTTTATGTGGAATGGTACAGAATTCTATTTTGTTAATTTTAAATATTTCCTGTGTTCGCTAGTAATCAAAAGTAAGTTGAAGGAGCCGAGTATGTATAATTAATTTGATGACTGTTTGATAGCCATTATATTTGATGTATTCTACTAATTCCCTTAAGTTGGACATGAGCATCACGTAATCTTTTAATTCTTCTATGGGGATCACTCGGGTTTGCTAGAAACAACTACTAGATCTTACTCAAATTATAACTTGTTATCTTGAAAAAAGAAACGAAAAACAAAAAGGAGAATTCACTGAACATTGTTGTTCCCAATATACTGAAAGACCGAATAATCTAGAATGCTTTTCGCCAAATGTCTGCTTGATCATAATTGACCTGGAACTAAAGAACAACAGCAAGTTTTCCAAGGAGACTATTTTTTGTAACTAGAAACTGATATTAGTTTTGATAAGGAAAAAAAAAACTAACTTTTATTGTTTATTTTTGTGAGGATATGTATTTTGTGACATTGAAACATTTTCATTTAGCTTCACTAGGATAAAGAAGAAAGGAGAGCTGGTAGAATGGTCATCGCGTCGGACAAAATTCTTAGCAGCATTTCTTCCGGCACGTTACGTTCTATATCCAAATTCCGCTGAGGTTGACTTTGCCTTTTATCCTTTCGGGATCGATAAAATAAATACCAGTCAAGTACTGGTGTTGACTAACACTTGTCTCCTAAAAATTGCTGGCCTTGTGTCAAAATTTGAAATATTCATTAGGGTAAGCAAAGTGAAATTACTCTGACTTAAAATTGAAACTGCCATGCAAAATTGGCTTATTTAGTGATTATGTCTTTATAGTGTTTGTAACAAATAAGAAATCGATATTAATTAACAAGACAGGACACTGAATTGGCCAGCATTGTAAGAGCTTTCAACTAAATGTATGTATTTAGTGATAATCCGGAAGAATCGAAGCCAAGGGATGTAACAGCATCTAAATCTCAGCCCAACAGATTGACAAGGTCACAATTGATCGAATACACAAGAGAAACCTTGTTAATTCATGAAACACTTAAACATTAATAATTATTGATACTATCGATGAAAAACAAACAATGAGCTGTCTCATTAAAGCCAATATAATAACCATGCCGAGAGACATCGGCATTAGAAGCAAAGAGAAATACTGCATAAAAAAATTTGCGCACAAAAACAAAAAAAATCATTAGGTTTCTTATGCAATCCCAGCGACTTTATTTTGAAGACCACTCATTATTTCTGTTCGTGTCTTTCAGTTTCTTTTTCCTTTTGTTGGATGACAGGAAAAGGTGGAGCATCTGATAAAATACCTTACGGAGTTTTAGCCGTGTCTTGTTACATGCTGAGTTCAAATCCTACCGAAGTGAATTTACCTTTGATCGTTCTCGAGTTGGTACAATATATAATACAAGTCAATGATGACTTTGGAAGATTTATTCTGGAATACTAACGTCCCAAATTTGTAGCTTTGTTTTGTGTTTAATATCGCTGATTATTTGTATTCATTCATAGTCTAATTTATTTTAATAAGGTGGTAGAATTGTTAGAGAATTGGACACAATGCCTTGTGTTGTTTAATTACGTCCTTTTAAAATCTAAGTTTAAATTCAGATGAGATTGGCATTACCTTTCATCCTTCTGGGATCAATAAAACTATGTCTCAATCAACTACTAGTGTCGATTTAAATGACTACTTTTCGTCTGAATTTTGTGGGTCTGTACAATATAGATTTAATAATGTATGCCAAAGTGTTGGGGCAACACAATCAAATTTTAATTCCTATTCTTTGTACAACATTCATTTTCCATTCGTATTTGTTGTTAAATCAATTTTTGCATTGTACACACACACACACACACACTCTCTCTCTCTCTCTCTCACTTTCTCTCTCCCTCTCACATACACAATTAAACAGACACCCATTATGTGTATATATCAATTATGCCTAATCATTTGCTCAGGCAAACATTACAATTTTTAGTTTTTATGTAACCGCGAGCAGACGCATGAATATTGTTTTGATCATGTAGAATATCGAGAATTTGAAAGGGAGAAAGAGGGGGAGTGTGTGTGTGTGTGAGAGAGAGAGATAGAGAGAGAGAAATAGAAAAAGAGAGCGGGGCGGGCTGTACAAGTAGGATATTAATATTTGTGTATTATGAATATATAAGTATACAGAACGCACGGACGCAGACGCAGACACACCCACGTACGCATACACACGCGTGCGCGCACGCGCGCGCACACACACACACTCACACACACACACAGAGGCAAATCTGCGGTCAGTCAGAAAAGAATACGAATTTTATAAAAAACAAATTCAAACAAATTTGTTCCTTTACTCGCAATTTTATCAAAATTGTTTCCTGCACTGTCGATATTCTGTCTCTAACGATTTATTTCTCACTTGAGAATGAATTGTAAGGCATTGTAGTGCGTAGTTCGCGTGACAAATTTTCGTGGACCTCTTGGTTAATCAGAAAGCGGTAGCCTTTCAGAGTGCATTTTGTCTTTGGTACAAAAAGTTCCTAAGATCCAGTTCTGTATAGTTAGAGGTCAAGTAAAAACAGAATTCATTCGTCTCATGTTTAGCCGAACAGTCAATGATTAAATGTAATTCGTGAGCAGATGCATCATCGTGGGGCAACGACATGCTTTGTTTAATCATGCTTCAAATTTCTTTCTTTGCATTGTCTTTTTTAAACACTTCAGCATAAATAAAATACTTTTTATCACTTCAACTTACACATACATATTTATGCATATCTGTATAAAATTAATCACACACACACACACACACACACACACACACACACACACACACACACACACACACACACACACACACACAGAGGGTGATTGAAAAGTAACTCCCTATTTTAGAATGCTTATAAATGATTTATTAATTGGAGCTTTTCTCAAATCTTTTGTGCTTGTCTTTCGAAGTATGAGAATTTAGTACTCTTGTCGTTCGTGAATGGCTGAGATAGATGGGTCGTTGTGGTTCACATGAGTGGCCAGCCAGGTGTCCCGACTTAACACCTTGTGACTTCTTTCTTTGGGGTTGTTTAAAAGAACAAGTCTATTGTACCAAGCCAAAGACTTTGGAAGAACTTGAAGAGCGAATACGAGGAGTTATTTTCTTTCATCCTTATAGAATTCCTGATGAAATCAGTTGACGCAATTCCTGGCCAACTCAAGTAGCTAGTAGCGACATCTGAAACCCGTATTGAATTTTAAATAAAACCTCATACTAAACGCTTTCCTGTTATACAAATTTATTTTTGTAAAAATTACAATTAATATTTAATACTGGTCAACAACTATTTGTCATCAAGCATATGTCAAAGTGTACTTAGTGTAGTTTTTAATACTGATTTCAGATATCCAATTAGTTTTTTGACATCACGTAGTTTTCAAAATGAGAAAGGTTTTTGGTTTTATTTCATGCATTATATAGAAATTCCAATTAATGACGTGTATGCATGTATTTCCTTTACATCATGGAAACATACCTTTAAAATAGACTACATTGTTCATTGCTGCATAGTTCAGAGGCAATATGCCATCATCTTTGATTAACCAATAAAGTTTTGTCTGATGAAATAGGTATTTCAACATCTCCAGTTGTCCAGTCATAATTGGTCTGATGAAATATTTCATCATCTCAGATTCAAGTATAACAGTTTGTATTTATTTCCTTACTTGTTTTACAGTTTTTGCAATGATAAGACAGAGTAGAAATCGTCTTGATGTGTTTTGTTGTCTGTGGACAATTTATTGCGAAAACTCAAAAATGCACAATAACACCAAGGATTGAGAAGATTTATAAACTATACTTTGATTGTCCTCTTGGAGATCAGGACAAGTTATGGGCACCACATTTTATCCGCTCAGTTTGCTCAAATGGCTTACGTGACTGGTTCAATAATAAAAAAGTCCATGCCTTTTGCCATTCCAATGATATGAAGGGAGCCGAAAGACCATTTTAATGACTGTTATTTTTGCAAAGTAAATGTCACAGGATTTTCTATGAAGAATAAACACAAAACTCTGCGATGAGACTTGTGTCTCACAATGGAAGTCTGCTAATTCCAGTTCCCCTAGATGATGATACTGAAATATCAGATGATGATGCTGATGAGGATTACATGGCTGACAACGATAGCTTTGAACATCAGAAATTTTCCCAAGCTGAACTGAATGACCTTGTCAGGGACCTGTCCCTCTCAAAAGATAAAGCAGAACTGTAAGCATCAAGACGGAAGGAAAAGTATCTGCTAGAGCACGGTGTTCGTATAACTTATTTTCGGCTGAGAATTGTGGTTCTACAAACATGTTTTCTTGCTGAAGGCTCGCTTTGCTTTTGCAGGAACATCGATGGGGTTTTCGAATCTTTATCAAAATATCATGATCCTGCAGAGTGTTGTTTGTTTACTGACTCTTCAAAACGAAGTTTAAAAGCTGTACTTCTCCATAACGGTAATTTGAAGCCCTCCATTCCTATTGCACGCCCCGTTCATCACCATGAATCATATTAGAATATGGAACTTTTACTTCATACCACTGGCTATGAAAGATACTCACAGAAAATATGAGATTTAAAAGTCATTGGAATGCTAATGGGAATGCTGCCAGGTTTCGTAAAATACTGTTGTTTCTTGTGTCCACGGGATAGTCGGGAACTGACAGATATTATGCGGAATCAAACTGGCAGACAAGAATATCATACCAGCCAAGGACAGTCTAGCGTCAAGAATACGCCTCTTGTAGATCCTATTGCCTCTTTCGTATATAGAGCTTGGACTGATGAGACTGCTTGTAAAGACACTGGGGAAGAGAAATACCAGAGGGCTTGAGTATATTGTAGAAAGTTTCCCCAAACCACACAGGCGAAGTTGAAAGAGGGTATCTTTGTCGGACCCCAAAGTAGAGAAGTACTCAAAGATGTAAACTTCAAGACAACACTGGGTGAATTGGAACTGCTTGCCTGGAATGCTTTGAATTGGATCTGTAAGAATTTCTAGGGCATCAAAAAGGCAATAGACTACAAGGATGGCATCAAGAATGTTCTGAAATGTTACTCAGCAATAGGTTGTCGCATGTCACTGAACGTTCACTTCTTGAACTCCCATCTGGATTTCTTCGCAGTCAACCTTGGAGCAGTGTCAGATGAACACGATGAGAGATTTCACAAGGATATTAGTGCTATGGAGAAACGGTACTAAGGCTTCTTGAATGACAGTATGCTGGCTGACTACTGCTGGGCACTTTACGGTGATCAACCAGATCAGGAACACCGCAGGAAATCCAAATCACAATGTTTCTGACACTGTTGTTCGAACTTTGTTTTGTCTGACCCATGTTTTGTGTATTCACTCTTTGTAGAATGAGTACTTTCTAAAAATAATATGTACCTCTTTATTACGTTAATGATTTCATATATACGAATATGTAAATATTTGCATGTATCTACTGA
The DNA here is from genome assembly GCF_046866305.1 of Octopus bimaculoides. Classification (NCBI taxonomy): domain Eukaryota; kingdom Metazoa; phylum Mollusca; class Cephalopoda; order Octopoda; family Octopodidae; genus Octopus; species Octopus bimaculoides. Next base: position 49,362,538 of record NC_142935.1, on the reverse strand, counting down.
AAAACTGACACATGCTGCATACAAATGGAGTAAAAGTTTGAAATCAGCATGACAAATTAGTTTAAAAAGTTGATTTGCATTCATAATGAGCATAATATATTTAATTTTGTTGACTAGTGTAATTTATAAGTATTTGAAGATAGGGAGTTACTTTTCAATCACCCTGTATATAAATACATGCATTAATAAGCTCATATAATATATAAATTATATATGTATATATATATATATATATATATATATATATATATATATATATATATATATATATATATATATATGTGTGTATGTATGTATGTATGTATGTATGTATAGATATATATGTATACTATATAACTATATAACAGGAATACATTGCACAATTTGTATTTATATATAAGCATACAAGATTTTTTACATATGATGCATTGTATTTAGTGCTTATACATACATATATATATATATATATATATATATATATATATATATATATATATATACACAAATAAACACTGTACATGTATTTATGTGTTACTATTAGTTCCATGTGCTGAGAGCAAGCCAGACACTGTTTTTAAAACCTCTGGTTTCCTAGTACTATCACGCCAGACGTTAAAAACACTGATTGACATGCTCGCGGCACATGAATCTAATAGCAGCATATAAATACAAATAGTGTGTTTATTAAATAATATTTATCTCTCGCCAGTTGGAGTACTGTTTATTACTTTTCTTTTATCTTACTATCACAGAACAATACATTATGTGTGTGCGTGTGTGTACATCACGCGCTACATACATAAAGCACACGTAAGAAAGTGATGTGTTTCACTTTCTTTTGTTCTGTTAAAATACATTTCCGTTTAAATTTGTTTACCAATACATGGAAGAGAAATTAATGAGCGTGTTAACATTTATAATTCCCGTCCACTTTGCATGTGAAAATTTCTTGTTTTGTTGTAGCATATACAACGAACTATTTACAAATTCTTCTTTGGAATGTTTAATTAAAACCCAATAAACAACACATGTATTTCCTTTTATATTTACTGTAAACACGTATGTATAAGTATATATGATGTATGTCACTTCTTTACTAAAGGAGTCCACCTCTTCAATTACTAAATGCCTTCATGAGATCTCATATAACTAACAAGGCCGGTTTTCGACAAACAGACTCTGTTGCAGCTGTTAAAAACATTTTCATGTAGAAATGTGTTTGCGGTTCAAGTTAAGTCCTCTTTACGAAGTGCTCATTTCAAGATCGATTGTTCAATTCATCGTATTTTAAAATGCTTTAAAACCGTTGTAGATCACTACTTTCTGAACCACTCAATCTTCTATCAACTGTTCCCGATCGTCAACATTCACGCTGTGTGTGTGTGTGTGTGTGTGTGTGTGTGTGTGTGTGTGTGTGCGTGCGTGCGTATGTGTGTGCGTATGTGTGTGCGTGCTGTGTGTGCTTGTGTGTGCACGTGTGTGTACATAGCATATGTATATACATGTACTCACATAGATATAAATACACACTGATACAGATACACACACACACACACCATTAATATAAGTTTTAAATGTATATGACTGAACGAGATATCATACACACACACACACACAACCAGTAATATAAGTTTTAAATGTATATGACTGAACGAGATATCATATACATGTACAAACGACCTCACACCCACAAACGCACGTGCACAAAAATATTCTGAGTTCCTTAGTTGTGCGTGGATTATCATTTACAGAATTAAAATGCCGTCATCTCGATAAAGACCACCTTTGATTCTCAGTATATTAGGTTAACATCTTTTTGCCCTATGTAGATGTTAATGGCGTCATTGGTGTCCGTGAAATGCCGGGTACACCTAATCACACCGAAAGTGTCTTTGGATTTCTTATTGATCCATAAGTTATGGTTTTATTTGACAAACGTCTTTCGAGCATACAAAATGACGTTCGCTTCTTTCTCGTAATGTTCGTGATGGATTTACTGTAATTTATGGTTTTCATTAAAATGGCTAAAGTAACCGATGAGTATTTGCAACTAATGTCAAACTGGTAAAATTTGCATCTGTTTTTATCGGTAATTGCCTTAAGCCCTCAAACTTTTAAAGAATTTAGGTTTCTGGATAACCATTAATGCTCATCTCACAAAAGTCGATTGTCTGGAAGTTACCCTGCGTTTATTACCTCTAACTACCTTTATTACCGGTAACATAAATGTAATGAAATACTAAGTTATAGCCATACTCATAATAAGCACTCTGACATATCATTAAACACCTTATCTCAGATACCTCGTATAGAGTATTGTGATAAATGTTGCTGTACGCTGAGTTGTTGCAATGAGACGGTAGTCAAATGATCCAACAGATGCAATGGATATATAGTTTTCTACAGTCTTGAAGGTGAAAAAGAGATCCATGCTGATCGGGCTGTCTGAACGACAATTTGGGATGTGTGTAGGTAATGAGTTGAATTGAAGAACAATGGTAAACATTGCAAAATATCGGCTTCTATAACGATGGCAACGGTATGAGATGAGTGATACTGTTACGAAGAGTTGTGGATGTTAAAGACATCGACAACGATGACTTCAAAGAGAAATGTATTTAGAATTTAGATGAGTCGAGGACATTTACCTCCATAGAAAATACACACTCTCCCCAAGGAAAATTACCCCTGAGGATAACAAATGATGATTTAAAACTTCTTAATATATTGGAGAGGGGGTAATTAATCAAGGGTGGTAATTGTCCTAAGGGTAGTTGTCGTCGGGGGAAATTGTTTTGTGGGGAGTAATTGTCCTGATACAATTTAGACATATGTCCTCGATGTAAGAGGAAATATGGCTGAAGCGTTGCTGGTCATTCGAGTAGTTAGGAGAGCGTTACAAGGCTTAGATGTATTCGACGTATTAAGAGAAGACGTCGCTCCGGAGTAGATGTAAGACATTCGTGTTGAGACAGCTGACTAAAAATATTGTGTATAAATGTTGAGATATTTCGAAAGACACCTGAGAGGTTGACATCGTTTTTGACTTGAAACATATAATTTATTAAGTTTTTTTTCTTTACTTAAATGGAACTAACTCATTATGACTTTATATATATTCTTCTATTCTTTTACTTGCTTCAGTCATTTGACTGCGGCCATGCTGGAGCACTGCCTTTAGTCGAAGAAATTGACCTCAGGACTTATTCTTTTTAAACCTAGTACTTATTCTATCGGTGTCTTTTGCTGAACCGAAGGCAGTGAGACAAACACAGGCACACAAATACATACAGCCGTGACGCGCTTCTTTCAGTTTCCGTCACATGTCCACTCACAAGGCTTTGGTCGGCCCGAGGCTATAGCAGAATACACTTGCCCAAGGTGCCACGCAGTGGGACTGAAACCGGAACCATGTGGCTGGGAAGCAAACTACACAGCTACTCCAGCGCCTTATATATAGATAGATAAATAGATAGATAGATAGATAGATAGATAGATAGATAGATAGATAGATAGATAGATAGATAGATAGAATAGTGGTACACCAATATTTACTGGAATAGCAATGGATAATATTCGACGCTATAGGAAAGCTTCACTGAATGTACATATATATACTGGCAAAGATGTTTGCGGGTGGCGAGCATAAAAAATTTCATCCTACCTGTAGGAAGAATGAAGATAATCTAGGACCTAGACTTCGAACTTTCCAAATTACATTTGTTAACGTAAATTTGATTAGCTCTCTTCGGTTAGATTTCGAATGTTGCAGCATCAATACCAGTATAAGTGTGTGTGTGCGCGTGTGTGTGTGTGTGTGTGTGTAAAATGAAATAGTCAAGTACTGTGTCGAATAGATCTGTGTAAGTGCCAAGGATTTACCGGTACTTATAAGATTTAGTCAACTATAATCCTTTTCTATATAAACATTTATATGCACCTGTACTTTATACCAGCGTATGAATGGATTTATACCACAGACATTGCCATCGTTATTACTATAATGCTGGGTGGCAGGTTAACAGAATTGGTTGAGAGAAAGACTAAATGTATGAATATTTAGTTGCATTAGCATACAACCATTAACACTTCTAATAAACTCTGCTATTTATCTTTCTACGGTCAATAAAATAAATATCATGCAAGTACAAAGATTAAAATTATTAATTGCTCTCTCTCCACCATAATATAAGATAGGCTTCGAATTTTGTCAAAAGGTCAGTAGTTTTATGGGGAAGACGTTAGTCGACTTCATCGACCTCGATGCTCAACTGGTACTCTTTTTATCGAGCACAAAGGGTTGAAGGGCAATGTTAGCCTTAGGGGAATTTGAATTCAGAATACAAGGAACCAAAAGTGCCGCTAAGGGGTTTGTATAACGCGTTAATGATTCTTATTTCTTTATTGCCCACTAGGGGCTAAACACAGAGGGGACAAACAAGGACAGACAAAGGGATTTATCGACCCCGAAAAGAGGAAAGGCAAAGTCGACCTCGGCGGAATTTTAACTCAGAACGTAACGGCAGATAAAATACCGCTAAGCATTTCGCCTGACGTGCTAACGTTTCTGCCAGCTCGCCGCCTCATTAACGCGTTAATGATTCTGCCAGCTCACCCCTATAATATAAGTAAGTATTAAAATTGCTATACTATAAAGAGAAGCTACTGAGCTAAATAAAGTGTATCAAGTATTTATCCTTTACGTCTATCCCTCGGAGTATCAGACGATTTTCATGTACGGTGGTTTATTTTATTTTCAATAGATCTTGCCCAGTAGTCCCAAGTCATATTCGCCCTCAAGGACAGCTTTCTTTCAATGAAGTTTCCTAATGAATCACAAGCTAAAAAGTTAGTCCACTCAACAATCTTTTTTTCAGCTCATAATTTCACAGTAATTTATTTGTGAAATGCCAAGGGGCTATGATTTCAGGTTAGGAGTTACTTCATTAATTTAAAAGTTTACAACGTTATATCTCAATGTGGTAAAACATTATGTCTATACCTGCTCACAATTTACGTAGGCGTCACAGCCTCAAACGTGTTCTAAAACATGGTAAGCAAAAGTAAGCTTGCCTCACCATACACAATATAAATGTTTGTGAATGGGTGTATCAGTGGGTGGCAGCACTAAGCAGTGGTGTGTATAAATACAAATATGCACCAACATATTTAAACTGGTAGTAACCTTGTATTTATACACATCACTGTTTAGCGCTGGTACCCCGTAATTTATTTATGGTGAGCCGTTGATTAACGCTAGCAGTTATTATACGATGACTGGAATATTATGAGAGAGACAATCTCTCCTACGAGCTCGCTGCGCATAACAGTCTGGTTACTGTGACTGAAGAGGAGATAACCGCTCCAAAATGTTTGCGCCTCACAGTCCGGGTAGGTGGCGCTGGAAGCTGATTTTAGGTGTATTTACACCATCTGTCTACAGTGAGAAAATTTTCTCCATGACAAAACAAAATGAATGGCTTTCTTTTGGGTTCGAATATGTCCCAGGAATATTTGGACCGGTAATAGCTTTGAGTGTGGTAGGATATTCAACTAATTGAAATATTCGTTTGATATATTTAGCTACCGTACTTACTTAAACTAAATCTCGAAAAATACGAAAAGGAAACTTCACAGTAAATGTTACTCCCAGAAATTATATCAGTTTATATATATATATATATATATATATATATATATATATATATATATATATATATATATATATATATATATATATATATGCACACATACATATATACATATACATATATTTATCATAATTGTTTTCTTGTAAACTTTTCTTATTTTCTTGTACAAATGAAATAAAATAGAAAATAGCTAAAGTTTTGAAGATATCACTTTCCATTTATACTGTCAATATTCTGGATAATGTATTTATATATCTAATTTTCAAACAAATAAATAAATAGATCACAAAAATATAAGTAATTTAAAAAGTTAAAATCGATTAAATATTATTGCACGAATCAAAATAATTACGTCTAATGTACTGACACTTTGTAACAAGTTCGTGGATATATTTTTCTCTGGAAGTACAGAGATTTGTAAACAACACTAATCTTACAAATAGCCATTTATATCCTTTGTCAAAATCTCAACTGAATCTTCAACATGTTGATCATATTTCAGACATCAAAGAAAGAGCATTATATACTCATACACATAAATATTTATGTACATATACTTGCCGGCATGCATGCAGGCCTACCTACATACCTACCTACCTACCTACCTACCTACCTACCTACCTACATACATACATACATACATACATACATACATACATACATAATACATTGATGCATGCATGCATAGATGCATTCATATATATTAACTTGAAGGAGAAATACTCATTTTAACAACAGAAGGTTATGTATGGAAACATGCATGCAAGTTAGAAAATTCTTGCAATAACGACACGAATCTTTTCCTTTGTTGGAACCGATCATATCTCACTTAGAAAGCTCCGTCTTTCTTGTCTAAACTAAGAAGACAACTACTAATTATCTGACCAAAAAGAGAGATTAGCATGCCTCTAGACCCCTGTTTCATGATCGAAAATGTCGAGATAGCCATAATAATGCGGAAGATATCACCCACAACAACAGATATTCAAAAATATTTGCAAGATATAATCTTTACTCAAGACACAACATAGCGGCGGGAAAGATTGTCGTGACGGCCATAGCGAAGGCACACAAGAACCAAAGTATATCCACATCTTTAAAAGGTAATACTGGCGGAATATTAAAGTAAACAACAACGTATTGTAAGAACAGTAGGTCAGATAATGTTGTAGGAAATGGGAAGTAAAGTCCAAGGAACCGCTGTAGACATCTGCTTTTTGGTAGCTATGAAATATTAATAAAAAAAAATTACAGCTCTTATATCAAGGTGGTATGTATTTTCTGTTTCTATTATAATATAGGCGCTGGGTTAAATAACAATTGATCTGCATAAACATACTGGGTATCTTCAAAAGTGAACAAAGAAACTGATTCGATTATCTAAATACATCAGTTAGAGGTACATGAAAATTTGTAAAACTTCTCTTTGAGGTTCCAGCGATGTAAATACGCACGAACCACATACACATAGAGAATTGATACACATAAAGAGTAACGAAGCATATGCGTAACCCTCTGCACGAGTGCCAGTTTATTGACATACACACAAGCATGCATGATTGCTCACTCCAAACAATACAGATAACTACAGAGCCCAAGAAGTTTTTTGACTTAAAGGATAGAGTTTTGCCAATCACACACACGCATACAAACGCGCGCAAACATATACACACACATATAAACATAGGTGTTTTGTTTAATTATAGCGATACTAATAACCCAGTGTTAGAACTCAATATTCATAAGCAATCTGTCTCGACTGTTGTAGTGTGTTGGGGGTGGGGGTGAGGATTATAATATTGTTCGAAATGAAAACTACTTTCTGCACATTACATGTGGTAATATCAGTTTAATTATAAGGATAGAAAGACTATGTGTTTGAAATAAAGTGAATTTGAAAAATACGAAATAAATTTTTTTCGTTTAAGAAGATATATGTGGGTGAAATAATTTTGAGCTTAGTTAAATTTAACGTAAGAAATGTCAAAAAAGATAGTGAAGGTTGTAATAAAGAAATGATTATGGCTGTATAGAAGGAAGCATTGCGAACGGAAAACATCAGGAAATTCATTGATGAAGAAAATATTGATGGGAAGTGTAGAATGTGCGGTGAAAGAGAAGAAACAATTGTACACATAGTTTCAAAATGTCTAAAAGGAGCACAGAAAGGGTATATGTATTGGAGACATGATAGGGTGGCGAATGTTGTGCACTGGGAAATCTGTAAGAAGTACAACTTCGCTTCTTCCGAAAAGTGGGATGACCAGAAGCTAGAAATGGTACTGGAGAATGAAAAGACGTACAGAGATCCTATGTGACTGTAAACTGTAGAAAAATAAAGTCATGGAACACTTTCATTCTGACATCGTTATCATGCACAAAACATCTCGTGAATGTATAATGGTGGCTATAGCATGACTCTTTGATACCAGTGTGTAAGAGGAAGTACAGGAAAAGATTGATAAGAATAATTATTTCAGATACAAGATTGGGCGGCTGTGGGAATGTAAGAGTGTAAAAGATGTGCTGTTTGTTATCGGTGCATTCGGTATCGTAGGCAGAAATTTTGAAAATTCCGAGCAATATCTTACTTGTAACATAAACTTCTCTGTTTTGCAAAATATCTTTTATTAGGGATAAGAAGCTTAAGAAAGGAGCTGGATACCAAAGTGCGTGGGATGTGACTTCTTATTCAGCAGAATGAACTGGCATAGCACCTAAAGCCAAAGACAAACAAAGACAACAACAACAACAACGACAATAGTAGTGGTATCAAATTTTGGCATGAGTTCAGTAATTGGGAATTAGCCAATTGCATCAGCGCTTGACTGATGCTTATTTCAGCGAACTTGAAAGGTCTGAAACAAAGTAAACCTCATTGGAGTTTGAACTCAAAACCTAGATAGCTGGAAGAAATGTTGGTAAATATTCTCTCTGACTTGCTAAAAATTATACCGACCCAATGCCTTAGTAGTAGAAGCCATATACAATAAATTTGTTTTTTAAGTATCTAACTTTGTTGTTGAAAACTTTCAAAATTCGCCCAAAAGGAACAAATATTTTACAAAGCCGACTAACCTTGGAGGATACTTCATAGATTAGTATCAAAATGATAGAATCAAAATAAAAAATGACTTCGTTCAAAAGAAAAGAACTTACGCGCTCCAAATCAACATCTTCCCCTCGTACATACAAGAAGAATACCATCAAGAGCTACAACAAATAATAATATTAATAATGAAACATAAGAACAAAAGGAAAAGAAATGTGATGATGACGCATAAAATTGATAATAACTACTAAAAATTGAAATTAAAAAAACACACGTAATTAGAAACAAATAGTACTGGCTGTGTACTAGGAAGCTTGCTTCCAGCCACATGGTTCCAGGTTCAGTCCCACTGCGTGGCACCTTGGGAATACGTCTTTTACTATAGTTTCGGGCCAACCAAAGCCTTGTGAGTGGATTTGGTAGACGGAAACAGAAAGAAGCCCATCGTATATACATATTTATAGATATATGTGTATGTGTTTGTCACCCCACCACTTCACAACAGGTGTTGGTGTGTTTACATCGCCATAATTTATCAATTCAGCAAAAGAGACCGGTTGAATAAACACCAGGCTTTAAAATAAAAAAAAAGTACTGGGGTCGATTCATCTGACTAAAAATTCTTCAAGGTACTATCCCAGCTTGGCCGCAGTCTCTGAACTGAAACAGGTAAAAGATAATATATATATATAAGTGAAGAGAGGAAGAAAACCTAATAACCAAAAAAATCTAGGATAAAAAGAGTAGTGCGTGTGTTCGTGGTTTCGAAATATGATAACTTACAGATAAATTGAGAAAACCTTTGTGTGTAAAATTGACACGGAATAAAAATACAGGGGATAGATAGTAAATGAGTAAAATTCTAGGTATGACAGAAGCATTGGTAGTGCAAATATGGGAACATACGAGATGGTGCTGATAAGTTCTTGGGTATCGCAGGCATGGTGGAAACCCAACCTTCTGAGTTCTTTTACAGAGCTTAGAAAACCCGAAGAACTGTTGCAATAAGTGTATGAATCTGAATGGGGAATGTTCTATAAAATTGTCATTAACTGATCCTCCTGTATTTTTTTTTATCCAAAGCCAAGAACTTTACAGTACCCACTCGTATATTTGTAATTTAAAGGTGCTTAAATTATGATTTCAGTATGGTAGAGATGTTCTTGTTATGGTGTTGTGTATACCTATAAGATAATGAAGGGTGAGAACTTACCCTATATTTTCCGAAGGTGGCGAGATAAACGTTTGTCAACGACCGTTTGGCAGAAGATAAACAACGTCGGTATGAATAACCAAATATATATACAAGAAGTTAGCATAGTACGAGACAGGTAACCTCGTTCACTTCCTGTTAACGAGCAAGGCAGGTAATCTCGTACTTCCTGTTAAAAAGGGGAGTGGGGGAAGACAGCTGGAGCTTGGCACGGATAGAACCAGAACGAGTCGGACCATTCACCACCTACCTTCAAACCATTGAGACTGGACATAATCTCCATATATGAACATTTACTTCCCTGTTTGAACACTTTGTTGTTGCGATCAGAAGTTTACCCCTTTTTCTTACATTATTAATTTGTCTGATCGTAACAATGGGTACTTCCAAACTTGAATGTTCAAAATTTCTGAAGATCATGTATATGAAAATAAATTTTCATTGTTTATTTAGCAGAGTGACTTTTAAGATACAGAACTTCGAATGCTTCTGACTGGTTGTTACTAAATTTTGTCAGTTCTCAGTAGAAGAATCAGCTCTGGTAATAGCAATCGTAATAATTTTCCAATATAAATTATAGGGAGTATTCCTGTGCTTTAAATTCCAGACTTATGTAAAGTGTGATGTCGTCTTACGACTTGATTCATGCCTGAATGTAATTGTGTGACAGTTCTATCGAATTTTGACGTTGTTTGCTGTCTGATGGATGGACATTTTTGTCGAATTGGCAGTTTGGATTTTGCATTGGTAGACTACATTCTTTGATATACATTCGGAGTTTAAGGCTCAACAAGAAGTGGTGGTAGAGTTACATCTATCGCCATAGTTGTGGTTATAGATGGTTTTGTTAAGCATGACACCTTTAGAAGATCTGATAGAGTGTTCTAGTCTATTGGGTAATTGAGGATGGGAATATATATGTATTTTATAAGGCATTTTTTATTGTACCTTTAGTGAGAGAAAATCTTTAGCAAAAAGAAACATGATTTGACAATAAATATAGTAACATATCGTGTGATGATAGGATTGAATCCCTTCCTGTTTTATTTCTGTTTGGCTGGCACATCTAATGCTTAATACCAATTGATGTTCACTTGCATACACTCATCCAGACGTCAGACACACATCCATAAGATATATATATATATATATATATATATATATATATATATATATATATATATATATATATATATATATATATATATATGTACGTGTGTGTGTGTGTGTGTGTGTGTGTGTGTGTGTGTGTGTAGACATACATATATATAAGTATGTATACGAAGGGTGCTGAAAAGTTTCTGACACGAAAGTCATGGTTTGAATCCTAGCCTTCTGAGTTCTTTTACAGGGCTTAGAAAAACTGAAGGACCACTCCTATAAGTTTTTGAATCTGAAAAGGGACTATGTTGAATAAAATAGTAATCAAATGATACTGTATTTTCTGTTATTCGAAGCCAGGAACTTTCAGAACCTTCTCGTGTATGTGTGTACGTATGTATGTATGTATTACATATATTTTTAATAATCATATGAATAGTTATAAACATTTCTTCCTACACTTGATAAATTGCACTTGCAAAACAATACATCAACAACTAGATTTGAACAAAAACCAAACGAAGAGAAATAATTCGTTTTAAGATAGATGGCGATGTCCTCAATAAAAATTGTAAGTAACTGTGAATGAAATAGTAAGATTTGCCTTTTGTTTCTTAATTTTTCGTAATTATATATACTGATCAAAATATTTCGTGCCCTTGGTTTTAGTTTCAGAATTTATGAAAACTGAACGAAATAGGTTTGAATAGGCTTTACTTTGATGACAAAAGTTTAGTATGACTGAAACATGTCTGTTACTGTCATGAACATTCTAGCTGTGTGTGTGTGTGTGAAATAACTCTTAATTCTTTGAAAATATCTCCCTTCTCTTTTGATAGTTGCTAAGAAATACCGCTAGGTTTTCAGTTTCTTTTCCCACTAAAACTGCATTTAAAATGTTGTGGCATATTTTATTGAGTATGACACAATTAACCTGTAACATATATGTATGTATGTATGTCATTATTCAGTTTTATTTCAAGATTTCTTGCCCCCCAAAAAGCCGATTTCTAATCTAGATCCAAAGTTTCTTCATTGGAATTTCATCAACAACAGGGTACTTTTGTTTGTATGTTTGTATGTATGTAAGTATATGCGCAAATCTGTATGTTATTTTTATGTATGTATTCTCGTGCATATAGTTACATATCTAGACATGCTCATATATATTTAAATGATAAACTTCTGGAAAGTTTTACAGATTTTTTCTTGTTCCAGTGATGGCTTAGATATGCAGTCTTCGCATTAGCTTTCTCCTTTCTGGTTTTGAGAAGCCCAATTTCTCAAGATTGGTATTTAGGTAATGTTTTAAATATTCCAGTGCGCCAAAAATTATAGGTATAAACCTGAACTTGTAGTCTGGATAGAGTAACTGCAGATTTCTCAATAGTTTAGCGAAGATATTCTCATTTTCACTGATCTGTATGTATGTTTGTATGTATGTATGTATGTATGTCAGAAACAAAGAATGAAGCAAAACATGTGGTATCCCTTTAGAGCATATAATTTTTAATTGAAACATAATTGCAGACTTGTTAGAGTAAATAAGGGATTAAGAAAAATGTTTGTTTTAATCGCTGTTCAAGTCGGAGTTTTAGTGGTAAATCAACACGAGGATTTATTGTACATACCTATTACATTACGTCATCAGATGGAATTATATAGATATATTTTTAACGTACGATGATGTAATATGATAACAGCTCTCTATGCCGAAATTTTGAAGTTACTGTCAATAACTTTATTATATCATTGTTAAAGAATAATAGATACTATGTACCCTCCTAAAAGTATTGTGTAATCCTTCAGTTTATTGTAATTTTGTTTTCATTATAACATAATATAAAAACAATCATCAATATAGATATATGTAAATTTAAGATAGCGAGCTAAAGCAATCATCAATATAGATATATATAAATTTAAGGTGGCGAGCTGGCAGAATCGCTACCACGACGGCATTTAATTTGTCTTTACGGACTGAGTTCAAATTCCGCCAAGGTCAGCTTTGCATATCATCCTTTCGGAGTCGATAAATAAGTACCTGTCGATGTAACCGATTTATGCCCTCCCCGAAAGTACTGTTCTTTTACCAACATTTGTGACCAATCTATACCCAGAAACCATTGGTCTGCTGATATTTCCAACGGCTAGAAGGGAGTGGTAGGCTCCGTTATTTACATTATAATCTCGGACAGAGACCATGTGTCGATAAACCATCTGGAAAAGATGTTTTCCATGGGTTAAAAAGTAGTAGCATAATACTGTGCAGGACTGCTACGTTATGTTGGGAAATAAACACACACACACACACACACACACACACACACACACACACACATATCGTTGTTATGTTAAACTGTCGTATGTCCAAATTTGGCCAAAGCGTTTCTTTTCAATATTTAATTTTGTTTGCAATAGCTGGATATCTTGGTTAAACTATTTTATTTCCAGATGCTTCAGATGCCAAGTTTAGTAAGTCCCACTTACAACAGTTTTGCGAAAAATATTTCTGATTGAAAATATCATATATGCATGGAGTTACGATTTTATATACAGAATAAAGTATGATTGTTAAGCTGAAACCGTTGCTAATGTAAACAGAAATGGAATAGTGAAAATATTTTTTCGTTTTCTGAGAAAGCATCGTTTCGGACATACGACTCTTTTGCATAATAACAACGATGCACACACACACGCGCGCGCGTGCACACACACACACACACACACACACATATATGTATATACATATATATTTATATATATATATACTTGCATAAATGTATATACATGTATGCATATCTATCTATACATGTGTTTATATATATATATATATATATATGTGTGTGTGTGTGTGTATGTATATATATATATATATATATTGTTGTACTTGGGGATGGTCATGTTGCCAGTTTAGCCAATAAAAACACACGCACTGTATATTTGGTGTTAATTTTTTTTTTTTTTTTTTTTTTCAGCTTTATATTACATTAATCTTAATCTTAATCTTATTTCGGCCAGAGTTCTTTCGTCACACTTCTGTGACCTCATCAGTGGTCCTTTGTTTCCTTCTTCTTTCTTATGTGTGTCTCACCTTGCTAACTATCAGCCATTTTGATACAAAATGGCTGATAGTTAGCAAGGTGAGACACACATAAGAAAGAAGAAGGAAACAAAGGACCACTGATGAGGTCACAGAAGTGTGACGAAAGAACTCTGGCCGAAATAAGATTAAGATTAAGATTAATGTAATATAAAGCTGGAAAAAAAGAAAAAAAAAAATAACACCAAATATACAGTGCGTGTGTTTTTATTGGCTAAACTGGCAACATGACCATCCCCAAGTACAACAACATCTGTTTCAACACACGATTTCACATAAAAAGTCTTGCAAAACAAATATGTATATATATATATATATATATATATATATATATATATATATATATATATATATATATATATATATATATATATATATATATATATATATATATATATATATATACATATATATATATATATATATATGTATGTATGTATATATATGCATATATATATGTATATATGCATATATATGTATGAATATATGTATATAGTATGTATGTATGTATGTATAAGACCGGGAGACTGTTGGTTTTGATTTTAGCTTTCTGTTTGTTATCACAACTGAAGATAGTCAATTTAACATTTCCTTTGCTGCATTATTTCTTTGGTATGTCCCAATTTCCCATATAAATACTTGTAAATTCCTTAGAGTTCATACACGGTGTTTATGTGAGATTGGCTCTGCCTGTATATCATTTGTTATGCTGGCGTATTCTAGTTAATACTGCTTATTTAAAAATTGTCTGCAGCCGGTCATTTTAAAGTTAGATGGTGAAAACGTTTATTCTTAATCCTACTTCACATTCCTGAATTGCTGAGTTATCAATCACTGTTGATTCGTATTTTTTTCCTTCTTATTTTCACAGAAGAAATAATGATATTTGTCTTTAAAAGACATTTTCAACTACATCAATTCCTCTTCTCTCAGTAACAATTGAATGGAATTGAAAATCTTTCACTATTGCATATAATGAATGCCTAGTTTCACCGACTGTTTTCAGTTTCCCCATTGAAATGAACAACTTCTTTTGGTACTGCCGCAGCAGTTATCTTCAATATTTTCACGGTTGATGGTATTGATGGGTTTTTGTAGGAGATGTCTACGGATATATTGTTGATGTTCTTCTTCTTGATGCTGCAATTGTTGAAGTCATTATTGTTTGTTGTCATTGTCGTTATTATTGTTTCTATTGTGCTTGTTGCAGCTTTTGTTGTTGCTGTTGTTGTTATTGTTGTTGTTAGGCAACTATATGATAAATTAACAATAATCCATCGGATTTTCAGAAACAATGCGGTTTTTATTCATCGGCTTTTCATTCCACTCAAATATTCTATCGATAGCAAAATACACACAAACACACATGTTCACACACAAACACACACACACGCTCATACATACACACGCACACGTATACACATGCACACACATACACACATGTACAAAGCAGGAAAAGCTTCCGAGTAGAATAATATTGCAGACAAAGATGGAATTTATCTTTCGTAAACCTCTCCTTTTCATTAGTTTTTCAATATTTCCAAGTTTATTCAGCTACCGATAAGGGAAAGCTTTGCAAACAATGATTGCTAAATCTCAGTTTTACAAATTTATAGAATCAGAAATTGTTTTATTCAGAAGCTGCCAAATTTTTAAATATTACCATCACTCACTATGTCTCAATAGAGACATTTAAGATAATAGAAAAATGTTCTTTAAGTCTGGCTAAGTGGTTGTAAGGTTTTCATGAACAGCGAAACAGCAGTTTCACATTTCAACTTCATTTGTTTCATTGAAAAGTATCTATTCACCACTAGCGAGACATATTTAGCATTGACAGAAATGACTCTACCGCTGTTATTACAATTATTTAACCACAGGTGAGCTCTGAATAAGCAATTCTATAATCAGAGACATTCCAACTGTGACCATCCTGCTACTATTACAGACAAGATAGGTAGAAGTATATTTGTTATCGTTTGTGTCTCTCTCAGAAAAGTTTTCAAGGGGATTTTATTACTATTTCTAGCCGATAAAACTAATGCGTAAAGGCTCCCGACGTGTTTGCTAACGCTCTGTTTGATTTTAGTGGCTTACACAGAGTAGGGCCATCAGTTATAACTTTTACCAAGCACGAGTGCGTGATTTAAAAGTTCGCTTTGCAGCAATATGATTTCGGCTTTACATTCCCTGCATGGCACCTAGGGTGTCATCTACTATAGCCACTGGTAGATCAGTACCTTATGATGTAATGTTTTTGTAGATGGAAACTATGAAGAAGACCATCCTAAACATATGTGTGATTATGTATGAATCTCTCTCTCTCTCTCTCTCTCTCTCTCTCTCTATATATATATATATATATATATATATATATATATCTTCTTTTAGACATTTTTTTTCAGTCATTTGACTGTGTTCGTGCTGTGTGTTAGTATTAGATAGCTGGATTTATGATTTCACTAGGTTAATTCTATTCAGAAAAACTTAAATTAGGGGTATTTCTTAAACCTTTAGCTTCACATTTCAGCAGCTTAACTGAATTTTATCCCACGTAACAAGAACTGAGAGGGATATCGTCGAACAGAGAAACACAGAAAATTTCTGTCTCGATATTGGCTAAAACATACACAATTTTTTCGATTTTTAAACCTCTGTAACATTTTTCTCTATTTGTTTTCTCCACAACATCAAACCTTCAAAGCAATGAGACTGGAAGGCTACATTATTATAGCCGATTTTCAGATGTTTTAAAAGATGCATATTTTGCGAATGAAAAATGTAGATCCCGTAAAGACACCAACATTGGTTGTCATGCGATGGTGGGGGGACAAACACAGTCACACACACATATAATACATACATGCATACACACACACACACACACACACACACACACACACATATATATATATATATATATATATATATATATATATATATATATACATACGGAAACTGAAAGAAGCCTGTCGTACGTATGTACGACAGGCTTCTTTCAGTTTCAGTCTACCGAATCCAATCACAAGGTGCCACGCAGTTGAACTGAACCCGGTACCATGTCATTAGTAAGCAAGCTACTTACCACACAGCCACTCCTGCGGCTATATATATGAGGCATTTATGTATTGTAATGCCCTTAATATAAATAAATATAGTTATAGGGAATAATTTATAAATTTTTCCCTTATGAGGGTTTTCACGCTAACTACTTGATAAATTCTTATAAAGATTTTATCCAATGTTTAAATATAGATAGATATAAATAAATAAATAAATATATATATATATATATATATATATATATATATATATATATATATATATATATATATATATATATATATATATATATATATATAGATAGATAGATAGATAGATAGATAGATACATTCTTGCTTGACAACGGTATTTGTTTTGTTTGTCTCCGTAAATTAGCAGTTCAGTTAAAGCGATCGGTAAGAGAAGTATCTGGTTTGACCACGAAAATAAACTCTTTAAGGTGTTGTTCTGGTATGGCAGAGTCTAATGACTGAAACAAATAAACGAGAAAAGATTAAGTCTTCAGCATTGCTGTGAGGAAGGTATACAGAATCCGATACTATGTCTACATGCTTGTAAGACAGGAGTCTAGTAAAGACCCCTACAAATCAGGTGCTTGTGCTATTCTATCTTGTCATTACGTGTTTTATGTCATCGTTATATTTGTATGTTTGTTATCCCTTATTTTGAAACCAATTAGTAAAATAAATGTGAAGTTCCTTCCCGCGTCATACAGACTCATAATGGTTGGTTTCCCTGTTGTCATGGTGTATAGATTCCCCTCCTGGACGGGACGCCGATCCGTCACACGTTTATTCCTTTTTGCCAGCTGAGTGAACTGGAGCAACATGAAATGAAGTGTTTTCCTCAAGTACACAACACGTTGCCTGGTCTAGGAATCAAAACCATAATCTTACACTCACATGTCCAACACCCTAACCGTTTAATCACGTGTCTTCACGATTCTAATTAAAGATAGAATGTATTTTAGAAAAATTGACAATAAAATGCAATGGACACAAGCAAATTTTGTGATATTTCTCTTTTACTCTTTTTCAATGTTTGGACTGCAGTTATGCTGGTGCACACTCTTGAAATGTTTAGTGGATCAAATCAATTCCAGTACATATTCTTTCTTTAAGTCCGATATTTACTCTCTCAATATCTTTCTGACGAACCGACATGTTACGAGGATGTAAAGAAATCAACAGAGCGTTGTTAAGTGGTGAGTGACAGACACAGGCATAAACACAGATACGCGATTGCTCACATACAAACATACTCCTTCCATGTTTTCTTTTTCGATCACTTTAGCATTTCTGCGGCGTAATTAAATGAATGCTGAGTCCAGCTTCCCTGTTGGGCATAACACAAGCTATGAGAGTATTAATTTACGTTTAGTATCACTTGAGTATTAATTTACCTTTAAGGTTCATAGAATAACAAGGAAATTCATTTCTTCTGTAATACAATCAACCGATAGCTTAAAGTAAATACTTAACAAAGGAGGCGAGGATATATTGTGGTCAGTAAGCTCTTCTGAAATGCAAACTATCCCGTCACTCAAGTTACTTATATATGTATTTTTCTATACTTTTACAAAATTAAAAATATCCAGAATAAACCTGATTTATGATGAACCCACATAAATACACTCACAGACATACAATCATATACATACACTCACATCTACAAGACATTGACACACACAAACACGTACACGCGTGCGCAAATAATGTTGGAAAACAAGCGAGAGAAAGTTTTTGAAATATGAAAAACAAATAGATTATTTTAAAAAATATGATAATTTAAAATTAAAAAGGAAAAGAAGAGAAATTTGTTGTCTCCAATGATTACGTTTAGTTGAAGAATTAACAGACATCGTGGGTGAAGAAAACGGAATTATACAAATAAAAACACCTAAGGATAAAATATAAAATTTACCAGAAAATAACTAAATTAAAATCAGACAATAACAAAGAAGCCAAAAAGTATTTTGAAAATTGCAGGAAAACATGGGACATAAAATAGCAACAAAATACACAGCCAAATCCCGTCCTCATAGAACTAGTTGTACATATGTATATATATTATACGCATGGACATTATTATACACACGCACATGCATGTCTACACGCACACAGACACACACACATATATGTATGTATGTATGTATGTATGTATGTTTGTTTGTATGTATGTATATATGTATGTATGTATGTTTGTATGTATGTATGTATGTATATATGTGTATGTCAAATACGCATGCATGTAGATATATTTGTTTGTGTCTGTATTAAATAGATAAAAAGATAGAAAGATTGATACAATGTACAATGTACAATAATTCTCTGTGTGTGCGTGTGTGCGTGAGTGTGCGTGTGTGTGTGCGCGCGCACACACTCTCACACGCACATACATTTACACGTAAATATATCTCGAAAAATACAACAAAGACAAAAGTCTTTTACAAAATGTTAATATATTTTTATGAAAAGTGACATGAGCGAGTTATAATTCAACTCGTGCGCTGTTTATGTCTGTGTATACGTATATATGTTTGTGTGTATGTACGTAATGATGTATTATGTATGCGTGTGTTTGTCTCTGTGTGCATGCGTGTGTGTGTGTGTTTCTGTGTGTGTTTCTGTGTGTGTGATTAAGTTATTATTTGCGTCTGGATCTTGAATTAAACCAAACAGACTGAGTGCTGTTTGCCTATTAAATTGAGGTTTTAATGGGAAGAAATAAAAGTGATGCATTTTCAATAAGAACGACAAAGAAAAGTGTGAAAGAAAATTGTTTTGTTGCCACCATTGTTGTTCTTGGTGTTGCTGTTGTTGTGCTTCTTGTTGATTTGCTTTTACTCTCTTCGTCGCTCATATTGTTAAAAGTGTTGTTGTTATTGTTTTGTTGTCATAGCTGTTATTGCTGTGTTCTTGTTGCGGTTATTGTTATAAATGTTGCTGTTGTTAGCTGTCACTGGTTTGCTGTCATAACGATTGCTTTTGTAGCTGTTATAAATGTCGCTGTCATTGTTGTCGTTGTTGTTGTTTAAAACCACGTCTTTCCGGATCGAATAGACCTATGAACAATGACATTCTAACCTTGACCAATCCGTTATACTGTTCTAGATCGTTGGGAAATATATTATCCAATGTATGCCCTTTTCAGATGGTTAGATTTTATTTCTAGAAGAATACTAAGAAGTCGAGTGAACAAGTAGAGGGTCTCTCATTGTTTGTCGCTGTTTTTATTATGGTTGTTATTGTTGGTTAGTTACGGGTCTACTATCAGATCTGTAATCAAACATAATGTAGCTATTATCATTCCACCATTTGCACATCAGACTGGTGTCATGCTAGGCAATTTTTCTATGGACCGGAGAATCAAGCGCATAACAAAGCGCAATAAATTGTATCATATATAATTTACTTATTACATACATGTTGTTGGCACTCCGTCGCTTACGACGTTGGGGGTTCCAGTTGATCCGATCAACGGAACAGCCTGCTCGTGAAATTAACGTGCAAGTGGCTGAGCACTCCACAGACACGTGTACCCTTAACGTAGTTCTCGGGGAGATTCAGTGTAACGCAGTGTGACAAGGCTGACCCTTTGAATTACAGGCACAACAGAGTAAGAGAAAGTTGTGGTGAAAAAGTACAGCAGGGTTCGTCACCATTCCCTGCCGGAGCCACATGGAGCTTTATGTGTTTTCGCTCAATAAACACTCACAACGCCCGGTCTGGGAATTGAAACCGCGATCCCATGACCGCGAGTCCGCTGCCCATACCACTGGACCATTGCGCTTCCACACATATGTTATACGTATGTACATATCACATACAATCCATATACAATGCACAAATACACTCAGTAGTCTGCGATAGTCAATAAAAAGAAATAAATTTTGTAAGTTTATTCTTTCTGTGCGGCTCTGCACCAAATGATCCGTCGCCTGGCACTAGTCCGTAACCTGGTGGTTGTGATCCCATTAATTTAAAGGTTATTCACGACTACGTTATCCAATATGTATTTTTATTGTTTAATATAGAGATTTGAAGCAAATATTGCTGCTATTTATGGCAATATCGAGATGATATGTATTTTTGTACAGAACAAGTAAAATTATTGGGAATAAAATAACTCCAGTTTTGGACGTAAAGAACAAGATAGAAAATAACAGACGCACGTTGTCTGCTTTTACCATACATATAAATTCATACATTTACTTCCTTGAAGATAGTGAATGCACATACTAACACAAGATATTTATGATAAAATCCTTACTAAGAAAAGATTTAGATTCCACTTGAGAATCATAGCACTAAGTGAAAAATCAGGAAAGAAACAAAACTCTAATCAAGAATAGGTATTCTGAAAAAAATTACAGACAAAGCTGTAAAACAATACAGTTAAAAAAACAACGTAAATGTACGAGATAGTGTCCTATTAAATAATACACAAGCCACACGTAAAGTGTATTATATGACTTAAAAGCACACTAGCTATGGAATAGATGATCACATAATTAAAACTACATAAAATAGAATAGGAAATTTATTATACCTGATCATTAACTAATACTGATAGTATATTTCAAAATGACTACAATTAAAACACAACACAAAATGCTATAAAACATTGAACAAGCTATTAATGATTACAGTGTTTCATTTATAAATTCAATTACAAATGTGAAAGCAGTAGATTTCATGACTGAAGTGGTTATACTGGCCATACAAGTATGACAATCGCGCCAACTCACCATTCATTTCCATGGTGCAATTGTAAAGTATGATACCATATCACACAAAATAAAACAAAGAAAATGTGAGTAGATAACACATCTATACTCGGCAGAATTCCCCACAAAAATAGATGATTGATGATAGAATCAACACTTCCAACGCAGCATTAAACTAAATTAAGCACAGAGATAACACACAGTAGTCTCAAATAGAAACAAGCACCTGCCTAATGACGTATAAATCAAATGTCAAAAGTTCAAAGTCTAGTAATATTGTAAGCATCAATTACGTTGACATAGCCTACAGTAAAGTTGTAGGAATGTATGCAACAGTTCTTCATCTTAAAGATGAGTCTACGATAAAACTTCAATGATGGATTTAGAGAATTTACTATTCCCCAAAAATTGCAAGGAGTTGATATAAAAATATTGGGGAAAAAGCACGAGAAAATAATAAAATTAGAACACACACACACACACACACACACACACACACACACATTCACACACACACACACATACACACACACACACACACACACACACACACGTACGCACATATGAATATGCATTTATGTGTGCATGTGTTACAGTTTTATAATCGTCTCATATTCTCCTTGCATATTTTAGTATGAAATCGCTGCAATTTGCTAGAACAATAAATGGCTATGTAAGTCGCAATTTAAACAAACACCATCTACATACTAATATGCACACACACACAGATATATATATATATATATATATATATACATATTTTTACACACACACGATCACAAATACATGCGTATGCGTGTGTGCCTGTATATCGGCATACATTAGCGACCTGTTGGGCCGTTTACTCGGAGTTTTGTAGGAAGGAAGCAACGTATTTAAAATTTCAGGTACTTAACATAAGCGCGTCCACATTCAGCTACATAGGTGTGTTCATTTTAGGGACAGACAAGCTGCTATTAATTGGTTGACCCAGATAAAATTTGAACAATTGTTGCTGGCTGTTCGGTAAAATGACTTCGAGTCTAAGTAAACCAATTCGTGGAGATTTACTGTCGCTTACTTCTCCATGTTTCCAGGTTAGTCAGATGAGACAGCTGTAGGAGAAATGACCAAGTGTGACGGCAAATTAGAATTCACCACAGATATAGAGTTAAGGTTTGGTCTACGTAGTCTGGCTTTGAAATAAGCAAACAAAACCCCTCTGATGACAACTGGATTGTTGTTAGTAATTAAACGAGTAATTACATTACTCTCTGCAAACGTTCAAAATACGAACTGACGTTGTGTTTGTATGGATTTATAGCCATCTTTAGATTTGTGGCAAGTATATATATATATATATATATATATATATATATATATATATATATATATATATATATATATATATATATATATATATTAAAATAACGTCGACCACTAACGTGGACAATTAATGCGCTAGAAATAGATCACATTTTGTGTCTATTAAGACCTAAATTGTTCTCAACATGAAATATAGCAGCATAATGTCTTGCCCGCTCACGTTTTTGGTATGCTGCTATATTTCATGTTGAGGACAATTTAGGTCTTAATAGACACAAAATGTGATCTATTTCTAGCGCATTAATTGTCCACGTTAGTGGTCGACGTTATTTTTAAAAATGTACCTTAATCCCCTGAGATTGCAGATAATATTTCTGAATTTCTTTGATTCTTTAGATGTGCTGGCCTCCTGATAATTAATCGATATTAATTCATATATGACTAATTACCAGATTTCATAATAATATTTTACCCATTGCCCATGTTCTCATACTGAATATATAAGACGCAGTAAATATTTTCTGCGGATATATTCCTGGAATTAGCGCGCCAAAACGAAGACTTTTGAATTTTACCATTAAGCTGTAATTAGCAGAACCATATGCACGCGCACCCATGGCGGTGGGCAACTCTGTATATGATTCTGATGATTGCGGTTAAATTACAAATCAGGCTGATGAGGAATAGACAAATGGTAAAAATTTGTTAAATCCGAAACTAGTTCCTGTTTAATAATGCTTTTTTAGGTGATTTTAAATGTCTTGCCCGCTCACGTTTTTGGTATGCTGCTATATTTCATGTTGAGAACAATTTAGGTCTTAATAGACACAAGATGTGATCTATTTCTAGCGCATTAATTGTCCACGTTAGTGGTCGACGTTATTTTTTAAAATGTACCTTAATCCCCTGAGATTGCAGATAATATTTCTGAATCTCTTTGATTCTTTAGATGTGCTGGCCTCCTGATAATTAATCGATATTAGTTAATATATGACTAATTACCAGATTTTATAATAATATATATATATATATATATATGCAAGAAGAAAATGGAGGATAAATAACAAGAAGTTGGTCGTTTGCGCTAGTAAGCCATTAATTTAATTAATTAATAAAGATAAGTGGTAGTAATAGTACATTTACGATCATTTACGTTTAGCAGTTGCAATGGTAGACATCATCAGAATGCAGAGTCATATGTAGAGTTAAGAAGAGCGAAAGACATAGGGATACATTGGTAACAAGAATAAAGACAAAGAATGCTGAGTCTTACATTATAGTAGATTTCTTAGATGATAATTTTGCTGCGATATGGATGTAGGATGGAGGTTAGTTTGATCTGTAGTCCGAAGTTTAACAAAGCGCATGTTTTCCACGTGTTTATTCTGGCTATTCTGATGATGTCTACCACTACAACTGGTAAACAGAAACGATAGTAAACGTACTTTTACTACCACTTTTCTTTATTAATTAATTAAATTAATGGGTTACTAGCGCAAAGGACCAACTTCTTCCTGTTATTTTTCCTTCATTTTCTTCTTGCATATAATTTAAACTACGGCTTATCCTTTGAATTACCTGCTACTGTATACCTTTTTACCAAGGACTATACCTACGCAGGTAATCTCCAGGAGCGTCTTTGGATTTAACCATCCCTTAAAGGTTTTAAACACCTATTATACGTACACAAACACGCACACACATCCACACACACACACACACACACATCCACACACACACACACACACACACACACACACACACACACACACACATATATATATACACACACATATATTTATATATATCTTTTATCTTTTACTTATTTCAGTCATTTGACTACGGTTATAATAGGGCACTGCCTCCAAGGCTTTTAGTCGATGCACAAATCGACGTCGGACATATTTTGTGAAGTCATGTACTTCTTTCTAAAGCTAAAACTTTTTAATCAGCTCGTGGTTATCTGTCTTTAATATTCCCCACAGAGGAAGGAATATCAATTCTTGTAGCTGTCCGATAAAGGGCATCACAGAACTGTTAAGGATGTATTTACTCCTTTACTATAATTGGAAAATTTTTCTCTATAGTAAACTGCAGTGAAATAGCCTTTAGAGATTAAAATATGTCACAACATATTTGAGAACACTTAAAGTTTGTATATGTATGTGTGTGTGCGTGTGTGCGTGTACATGTTTCGGCAAATGTTTTGTTTACAAAATTAACAGACTATGACGTTTTCGTCTCTCCATTTGATTCTGTGGAGCGGAGTATACGCGTATGTGTGGTGTTTATAAAAAACCTTGAGTTTGACGACCTATATTTTGCTTCACTGGGTATCTTGTCAGGAATTCTATTATCATTTTATTCGCTAATTTAGACTCTGAAATATCTCCGGGCTAAACAAATTGTATTCTATCGGATTCTTTGTTTTTACTAAAGCATACTGACACCAATAACATTCACTTTGAGTTGTTCATTAGAAATACCCTGACCGTCTTCTGTATTGATAAGCACAGATGTGCCTGTGTTCATGTGTTGTGAATGCATGTATGTGTCTGCGTGTATACCTACCTACCCACCTACCTACCTACCTACCTACCTACCTACCTACCTACCTACCTACCTACCTACCTACATACCTACCTACATACCTACCTTGCTATCTACCTACATATATACAGACAGACATGCACATGATATATGTATATATACATATACATATGTATATCTAACTATTTATCTGTCTCTCTCTCTCTCTCTCTCTCTCTCTCTCTATCTATCTATCTATCTATCTATCTATCTATCTATCTGTCTATCTCTCTCTATATAGGGGTAAAAATGAAGGAGTGCGTGCGTTACATAAACATTATTTTCAGGATTAAAAAAAGCAACAAACGGAAAATATGACATACCGACATATATGATAAAAAAAAAAAACCGTGTAGTAAATAAACAAACGGAACATATACTAAATACACAGGCAAACAGAATACATAGAAGGTCATCAATTCCACATCAGTTATCGGCCGCAGGGTCAAACGTAATTTCGATCATTATCGATAATATTGATTTCCCTCTGGAGGCACCGGGAAGAAACTTGCCGGGAATGGAACCAAAACATACCAAAACGAGATGAGCTCGTGACAAGACCGTTAGTGGACGGACGAAGGGCAAAATAATAAACAGAATAAAGACATCAATTAATAATAATAATAATACATATACAACAACAACAAAAGTAAATCCTTGGGGCTGCCAGAAAAGACAAAAGTGGGTAACATGAAGGAGAAATGAAAGGAGTAGAGCGAAGAGCTCAGAAATTCGTGATCAATCCGATCGAAGACAACACGATAAAGAATGACACTGGCTTAGGTCGTCACGGGTCACGTGATAATGGGAGGAGGGTAACAGAGAAAGAGAGAGAGAAAGAAAAAGAAATTAAGAAAAGCAAAGTAAAGGAAGAGATAGAGTGGCACAAAATTATTCTAAGAATATTTCTACAAATGGGTAAAAAAATTATGGAGTACGTGCGTTACATAAATAATATTTTCAGTATTAGATAAAAAGAAGACAACAAACGGGAAATATGACATAACTTTATATACATATTCATATGTGGATATATATATGTGTATATATATATATATATATATATATATATATATATATATATATATATATATATATATATATATATATATATATATATATTTATATATATATATATATATATAAATATATATATATATATATATATATATATATATATATATATAAAAATTCAAAAAAGGATAAAACTCTTTTACAAGAATTTTATCAAGAAGCCAGTGTGTAAAACAATTCATAAGGGAAATTTCTGTAATAATGCCCTTTATATAAATATGTATATATATATATATATATATATATATATATATATATATATATATATATATATATATATATATATATATATATATATATATATGTGTGTGTAATAAAAACGTGTAGTAAATAAACAAACGTACATATACTAAATACAGAGGCGAACATAAAACAGGTCACCAACTCCTCATCGGTTTTCGACCAGAGGGTCAAAGGCAATTTCGGCCAGTGGAAGCATTGTTATCGTGCCATTCACTAACAACTTTAGCTGTGTGAATTGGTACATTGTCACCCCGAAAGATTGCATTACCCTCTGGAAACAGTTCCGCAACCATAGGATGTTTTTGATCAGATAAAATGCTTAAATCGTCTTGACTATTAACTTTGCCATGAAGAGAAACCATTGGGCCGTCGGATTTCTAAGATATCGCCCCACCAGATCATCACAGATGTTCCTCCATGTTTAATACTTAGAAGACGGTAGTCTGGGTCAAATGCTTCTTTTGGCTGTCTCCAGACGTATACTTGGCCGGTGGTCGGAAATAATGTAAAGGATGACTCGTGCGAGAAAATAACATTCTTCCACTGCTCTAGGGACTAATTCTGTAGGTTTTTTACTGCACTCTAAATGCTTTGCAACGTTTGTTTTTGAAAGTAGGGATTTTCTGATTGCAGTCCTCCCGTGAAATCCGGCTTTGTGCAGCTCTCGGCGAACAGCTTTTGTGGAAGCTGGGTTTTCGAGGTGGTCATTAAGCTCTGCAGTAATTTTGAGAGCTGTACTTTTGTGCTCAAGTCTACTGTCAGCAATTAGAGCGTTTGAACCAAGCTTTGAAGAAAAAACAGACCCACTTTAGTGAATCGAAAAGTAGTGATGTTTCATCAGGACAATTCGCGACCCTACACAGCAAAGTTCACATCACAGAAGATTGAAGAGCTTGGTTGAGAAACAATTCCTCATCCATCTTATTCTCCCGACTTTGCTCCTTCAAACTACCATTTGTTTCGTAGTTTACATAATCATTTGGGGGACATAACTTTCGCAAGCCAGGAGGAGGTCGAAACTGACATTTTAGAGTTCTTCGCTTTGAAACCAGAAGAGTTGTATGTTGATGTGATTAAAAAGCTTGTAAATAAATGGAAAGAAGTCATAGATAATCAGGGAAAGTACATTGATGATTAAATTTCAATTAAATACAACATTTGATCACTTGTTTTCTTCATTCAAAATTGGGACAGAACTTACATAATGTGTCTGCAAGAATAGTAGTATGTTGAAGTTATTCACGTGGTCCGAGACCACTGATTTAACTGCCTTTACTTCTCCGTTGGAACTGTTGTATGCTTGGAAGACATGGACGCGAAGAAGACTACAGTGGGAAGGCTGTCTTGGCTATTGTGTTTAGTGCTGAACCGAGTATTTCAATACAAAACGGTGAGTAGTGATGTAACGATTAGTGCATCAGAGTACTTGGGTGGTGTAGCCATAACAAAAACTAGCTAAAAGTTGCTGAGGCCATTGTAGTGTCGATAGGAAAGACAAAGAGAAGATAGTTTGACGCTTCGGGCTAGAGGATGGAATGTGTCTTAGTAAATGAGTGCTAATCGATCGAGTGGCCTTTCTCTAAGTAGAATGTCTGTGTGCGTAGTAGTAGCATCGTTCCAGTATTTAGAGCAATTCTGCATTGTGTACCTCATTGGGGCTTTGAAGAGTGTCAGTCTAATATATATCCTGACCCTGAAGAGAAGGGCTAGTTTTTACGTCCTAGCTATCTTGATGATCTGATTTCACAAGGAATAATCTTCTATGACAGTAAGGTCTAGCACTTAGAGCGACTGTTAGGGCTCCAGCTATGTGCCATTCGTATATTTTCCCTGTGTGGCGCGATAGTATTCTCTTGATAGGTTCTTTTGTAATTACGGGAGGGAAAGTGAAGTGCTTCCGTTGGAGGATGCTCTAAAGGCTGCCGTGTATGGAATCAACACAAGTATAGCGTGTAGTTGTGTGTGGTTAATGTTTGATTGGAAAAGTTAGCGAAGAATGAAGAGTTCTCACTTAGAGACAACTATGTCATTAATGCATAAAAAGAAAGAGCACTGGGGTACAAATTTGAACCGCGGAAAACATCAGAGTTAATTTTTATTGGTAGGAAGAAGTCTGTCATCACAATCCACGATGGTGCGCTCTGATTGGAAGCTAATGATCCTAGAGATGATGAAAGATAGGTGGATTTCGTATGCTACAATATGTGAAAAGACTTGCATGCCTGACATTTTAGAAGGCTTTATTGATATATAGGGCAACAATGTATGTACGTATGCATGTATGTATGTATGTATGTATGTACGTTTGTACGTATGTATATATGTATGTATGTATGTATGTATATTTTTGTATGTATATATGTATTTTTGTATGTATGCTTGTATATATGCATCTATAAGTGTGTGTGTGTATCTATACATGCATGTATGTATGTTCGTGCATATATATTTGTTAAAAATATATATATGCATATACTGTGTGTTAATGTGTGTATATATTTAAAAAGAATGCGTTTTACATTCTCTTTTAAGACAAATCTTCTTTTAGTTCTTGTTCTGCCTTAATTGTATAGGAAAATATGAACGAATGATCAGGGAGGATGCAGATAAGAGGAAACCTTTTGTTTCATATATAATGCCATTTGTGTTTGTGTAACAACATAATATATCAATGTACTAAATAAAATGCTTGGTGACATGAAGAACATCCGGACTAGAACTGATATGAAATATACCAGGGATGCGTGAGACATGGACGCGTGAGCAGTAATTTCCATGTAAGAACTGGTTTGCACAGTCGAGACGCATCTAATCCATGTAGAGAGAGAAAGTAAACCATTTCTGACCCAAGACGGGCACCTTTCCCAAGAAAGATTTTTAAAGTTGCTTCTTTGCTTTACGTGCTCGCTTTCACCTTTATGATTCGACTTACATCGGGTATCTTACGTGTATCTCAGAGATATCTGAGATGGCTTCGAGTCACCTGTCAGTCCACGTTTCCGCTTCGCTGAACAATTCACCTAGCACCTTCTAACCCTCGGTTTGGCCTCCAGTGCTGGTTCTACCACCTGTCAATTCCAGAGAAAACAGATGTATCTTCTTTATCAAAACTTACAGCATTTTGATATAAATTCTTCCCTTCACATTCTCTCACCTGTACTTCCTCACCACCAGTTCCATAATTACACACTTTTTCCCTTAGCACCTTTCTCTTTTCTTTCCCATACAACTCTTCACACATATAGAATCAAAAATAATAATAACGTTAATGATGACGATGAAGATGATGATAATAATTCTGTATACAGAATATATGACTGTCCAGTGACTCCTCTTCTTTGCATGGATGGTCTAACGCTTTTTGCACATGGTGACTGAATACTAGAACGACTTTTAAATACATAAATGAGAGTAAATTTTATGCAAAACTTCGCACGTTTCTCCCAATGTACTGCATGCATCACCAAACGGTAGATATAGACAGACTATACGCCCCTTGAAGGAATGCAGAGCATAGAATGGTGGAACTGCAACTGTCCTAAGACAACAACGATAAGATTACACACCTGTCTAAAAATACTAATGACTTCGATGCTTGAACTTGTATGCAAGTATAACAGTATAAAGAAACACCACTCAATGTCAAATGAAACAAAGAAGTATGCAAAATAATTACAGTTCATCGAGATTGAGGCTCAGCTAGAGGGAACAGAAGAATCCACTGTGAAAGCAAAACAAATATCACAAGCTAAATGTGGTGGAATGTCAGAGGTACGTAATGGATGGAAAGACTCGGCGATCTTGATGAAGATACAAATATGACCCGTCACTGATTGTCTGCACAGAACTAATAATGTTTGAAATGACGACTCTGCCTTTAATATGTTAGCTGTTTGACATTATAGGATTTTACTATAGAATGTTACTTTAAATTGCGATTTATACATCTGCAGATAAATAAAGAGGGTGTCTAACAAGAGACCGGAGTGCTACGGTTGACGCCTCAACAGTAGCTCAGTGTTGCATTGATAGCCTGGAAAATATGGTCTCAAATATCATAGACCACGTATCAATGAACATATATAATATTGTTCATTGCAGTAAGAAAATATGAAACCTGTACAGGTGTTTCTATGAAAGTAAGTCGGAACTTTTAAGCTACACGAGACATCACATGGATTGTTATAAATATCAACAAAATAAAATTTTCTTCAGAACACATTCCACTGAAGTCAGAATGGAGGGACACATTAAAACTATGTAGTCTAGAAAGATTTTATTTGAATGCTAAAATGAATTGCAATGACTGCCTTCCATCAACTGAAAAGCGCACTGTCTATTGTCAAACATCCAACTCAAAATTCTACCGTATATTGTCTATTACCACTCATCGACTCCATGATCGTCACCGCATGAAATAATGAAATAAATTAGCTAAATATATGCCAGCACCCACGCACATATGTATACATCATCTTATATTTGTGTGTGTAAGCATGTGTATATGAGTGTATGAGTGTGTATGTGTGTATGTGTGAATGCAGGTGTGTGATGTGTATGCATAACATATTTCAAACATATATCAGATGAACTTTGTGCATACACAGACAGAACCACAGACGCTGACATGCCACACGCATACACTTGTATATGAATATGAAAACTTTGTGCGCTTATGTGTGTGCGTGTGTGTGTGCGTGTGCGTGCGCTTATACATACTTCTATGTATGTATGGCGTGTCTAAAAAGTCATGGCCTGCCACGAAATTCGAATAAAAGAATACGATAACATTGACAAATTTGCTTTTACATAACCCAGGGGGTCTTTGTTTAGCACTAAACTACCTCCTATTCTCTTGGTATTTTCGACCGACCAATGAATATTGGCAATGAAAGAGAGCCTGCAGAACTGGGGAACTGATATTCCAAATAAGTTGCATTTCAGATAATCAGGTTTACGAAATTGTCTTAGCTTTCAACATCATTTCCCCTCACCCACTTCTCCTCCTTGTTTTGTTGTTGTCGTTGATTTTATTTGTCATCTTATATAGAACAGATATGTTTCTCCACTCCCCTCGTCTCTAACCCCCTCCCTCTCTACACCATACATCTCTGCAATATAACACACGGACCTCATTCGATTCATTTTGTTGTTATCAAAGACCATAAATTCCCTTTTATCAGTTTGGCCTCACGGGAGGTAGGGGTAGAGTTTGAAAGGAGGATACTGTGTTGGAATCGACAAAAGTGGTGGGGTTAGGGTTGATTGGTTGGTGATGGCGCAAAGCCGTACAAGACCAAGATTCGATCGAAGGACGAGTAAAGGTTATTTGAAAGTCTTCAGCGTAAAGAGAGAGAGAGAGAGAGGTGGGGGGGGGGGCAGAGAATGAAATAACGAGTGGCGGTGAGGGTATCCTTTATATGTGACATTATTGTAGGAATCCAATTCTTTTCTGGTATCGATGCCAAGCCTAACGATATTATTTTGTGTTCTTCGTTTAGGAGGGGGTAACAGCATCAGCAACAATAATGGTAATCATAAGTAACAACAACAGAATGCAAGAAACAAAACAAAAGATCCCTGTAGCACCATTCACCTATTGCAACCGACACCACATAATAATAATGATATCAATAAAAATAATATTATTGTAAATAATAATAAGAGTAATAATAATAATAATAATAATAATAATAATAATAATAATAATAATAATAATAATAATAACGATGATGATGATGACGATGATACCGGTTTTGATAATAATAATATCTTAAAGGAAAAGAAATAAATAAATGCAATAATAAGAGCAAGTAAGGAACAAAAGAGAAAACTCTTGCTCACACATAGACACACAAACATTGGTAAAATAAAATAACCGACAAGAGATACGAAATCAATAATTCGAGGAGTTTCGTTGTGATGCAGTAGGAGAAGGGTGATATATAAAATCACCATTGATAGAAGTTGAGACAAATAAAGAAACTGTATTGCTAGTATTATTAATATTACTATTATATAAAATACATCGTAATTGAAATGAAATCTAAACTTCATCAATGATTATATTTAATATTCTTTGACTTCGCCAAATGAAATGTCAAAGAGAAAATAATAGAAAATAAAACGAATGAAAACAAACGTCACATTCATAATCTTAAGTACAATTTACTGCAATGACAAAATCCATTTTAACTGAAACTATGAAATTATGTAAAATGGGAAGAAAGGAAAAAATATAATATCACGAAAGAAGAGAAAATTTATTGGCGGCCATTTTGGTTTTGTTTTCAAATTTTTTCTTACTTTGCTTTTGCTATATTTTCTGTGTATTACTGTGTATGTACATGTTTCTAGTTATTTATTAATATTATTCATTTCGCTCTCTCTCACTCGCTCTCTCTCTCGCTCTCTCTCTCTCTCTCTCTCTCTCTCTCTCTTTCTCTCTCTCTCTCTCTCTCCATCTCTGTCTTCCTCTTTTTTTTTTTGATCTTCTCTCGCCAACCTTTCTGCTTTGCTAAACATGCTTTCAAATATATTCATATTTGTGTACAGTTTGATAATGGGGTTTTGGTTGGTGTTTGTCGGTGTGTGTGTGTGTGTGTGCGTGTCTTGATGCGTCTTTACGTATTTAAATGTGACGTTGTGTATTTGCATAGCTGTCTGTCTGACTGAGTTCCTCTGTGGATCTTTATATATGTATAAGTGTATGCGTGCGTGTTGATACATTTGTAGATTTGAATGTGCGTGTGTGCGCGTGTATGTTACTTTCAGTTCCAGCTTCTAGATTACATTGCGAGTTATATATGATTTTCAAACTGAAATTTAAGCGGTGTGTCTAGTCTTTACCGTTTAACTAAAAGTTTCTGAGACGTTTAAGTAAATAGTTTTTTGGTGGATGTATCGTACTGATAGCCTATTATTACTGTTGTTATTGGTGTTGACGCCGTTAATAATTAGAGAAAGACTCCTGTCTTTTTCTTCTTTATCTCAGTGCATTAGTTTAAAAGTCAAACAGACTTATGTAAGGGTGCGTGAATGAACAAGGGAGGTATAACAGCGTTTAGAGGTTTGGCGCTGCCGTGAAGCTTATGATATCCTTGGGTAAGTGTTTACACTTGTCAAGCAAAATATCTTTGGCATGTAATTAACTATAGGTTTATAAAGTTTCTGAGAATCAACCTACTTTTGTAACTTTTCTTCATCCAATTACCTTTACAAATTTAGCCAAAATTTGCAGCTGGATTGAAAAAGGTTGGAATGATGTTAACTTAAGCAAAATGTCGTGGTTTCTTATATAGCCTCGACGCTAGACTACGACCGTGGCAAATTGAAACAAAAAACTCCCAATATTGACGCCATGAATCTAAACTCAAATACAATTTACTCGATGCTGTTAGCGTGGAAGATATGCAATCGAGGAGTGTTTCATTAAAAATATGACTGAAAGAAAAATACCTCAAGGGAGCAATCTGCATAGTACATAAAAATATGATAGGATCTTTTATATGTAACATAATGTGTTGCAGTACTTTGCTGAAAGGAGATTATCAAAGCAATTACCAGAAAAAATCTCACCACCTAAAACTATTGAGCTCAAATACTACCATAGTTAATGTGAAGGACATTGATATTACTTTTCGATTGTATGATTGCGTAACAAAGCTAAAAAAATAGGTACTTACCCAAGAATTTCTGCCACAGCACGAGAAAAATAATCTGTTGTACTATAACTGGCGTTCTGTTTTGCACGTTTTTAATAACTGTTACTAGTATCTCTGTTCATGCTAATTGATATTTCAATGACAAAATGCCAAAAACACAGACAAAATAGAAAAATGAGATAGTTTTTGCCCCCCTTCTCCGAATCTCATAAAATATATACGAAAGTATAAAATAAAGTAATAATAAAACGAAACGAACGCCCCAACTGCTTCTAATTATTTACACTACACACTTGCTTTGTTTTCTTTGTAGTCAGGCATCCCATTTATATCTATGGAGACATAGAAGAAATAAATTTATATATTTTCCCAGAATATTTCGCAAGAAAATGTTGGAAACGTAGGCAATGACATCGAGATGATATTCGAAATCGAGAAGTACGTTATGATAAAGATGAAGCAAAAAAAAGTCATAAAAATTACAGAGATAGTCCTACCTTATGATGAGAACATAAACTCGTTGTGTGTGGAAGCAGCATGTAAATATCTGGGAATAGTGAAAAGTATGGAAATGAAGAAAGCCTCAGTAATGAAGATTTTATCCCGAAGGATAAAAAGCAAAGTCAGTTGGGATAGATTTGAACTCAGTGTCTTAAGAGTCTGAACAAATACTACAGGCATTTAATCCGATGCAGTGGAATTTCCACCATATTCATAATAAAAATTTTTGCTTCTAATTTTGGCACATGACAGCAATTTTAACCTCACAGCTATATCTCTCTGTTGAAAGAATGGAGTTCATTCTGTTGCAAACATTCATATCTAATATATTAAAAATTTCAGACCGTACTTGCTTCAGAATTGTTTGACCATCAGATATTTCAGCACTTCATCAGCGAAATATAAAACGGATTTCTCCTGTGAATAAACTAACAGCATTTCAATTCTATTTTATCATTTCCTTTATCCTTTTCAGTATTTCTTCTACTCAAGAATGTTCTGCAAGACAGCTTAGGCTAATAATATTAACATTTTCATTCTCTGCCTAATCTAATACCTCAATACTTTTGCCTAACTCATTGTTCACCTATAGCATTTAAAATGCTTTGACTTTTCTCAATCAATTACATTACACTGCTAAATAAATACACAATTTTGAATTGAGATGCCACTGTTGTAAAATGTATTTTTATGAAATCATATCTTTCATAATCGAATAAAATGTCTAACATTCTATTTATCAACGTATCTACCAGCAAACTGTATAACAATCCATAGAACAACAGAGTACATTAAAATATTGTTAGATGTACCTTAGTGGCAAGCCCACAAAATATATCATTTTAAAGATGATTTACAGGTTATAGAGATCTTACATATTTAACGGCAGTCCTGTATGACTGCGGAGAAGAGAGAAGCCTCTCTCCATAGATAGGTTAGTATTTTATAGGCAGAAAATTATTCGAGCAAAACATGTTACCTATTCCTCAAAACTACTTGGAATCAATGAAGAATTCTCTGTATATACATACATACATACATACATACATACATACGACAAGGTCTTAAAACTAAAAAAAATGTACAATGGACAAGGTAGTCTTTGATACACAAACAAAAAAATAAGATGGTCAATGATGGAACTCATTCGATCTTATTCGATGAGGGATGAGTTGAAACTAAAGAGTAGCTAGTTCAACTCACTTAATATAGACGTGAGCGTTCTGCTAAGCAAAACTCAAAGAACGGAAAGAAAAAACTCGAATTAGCTCTACACTAGTAACAATTTAGTCAGGTCTCTGCCAATTTTAAAGCCCTGTATTTTTAAGAAGCCAGAGAAGAAAAAAATATCACCAGTTATCTTTGCAGTCATTCTCTGACTAGTGAGACTGATGTGGTTAATGTTCAGTGTGAACACCTGTAAATTAGTGGCTACAAATATATTAGAACTTTCCAAGAATTTCCCACTGCCTGAAAATGTGAGTTATCATACTGGCATTGATGGTACAGTCACCAGCTATTATTATCAATTATCTTGACCTCTGTTGCGTCAGTACGAATGAATAATGTCACAGACTTATTGAAACTATAAGCATTTATTCTTTCAAGATAACTAAACAAAGGTAGAAATATAGGATTATCTGGAAATAAATACAATATACGGTGACAGTTGTTTCTTACGTTGGTACAAGAACACAAAACTGGAGATGGTGGCTATATGACAGAACTGAATTCTGTCTGCGAGAGGAACTGATTTTCTTCGCTCCAGAGTGAGGTACTTGACAGGAGTGGAACTTAGATTTTAGTGAAGGGGAATCAATGAGATCTTTAACCTCTGATGGAGTCGAAAAGGCACCGATGTAACACAGCCTGTCTCGGACATATTAAAGTTGGCAGAGCCCATCTCTCTGGAAGTTTCAATGCAGTTAATTTCTCGAAGAGAGGAAATCTGTGTGTGCATGTGAGTGTGTGTGTGCGTGAGTGTGAATGAAAGAGGGAGAGAGAGAGTAGGAAAGAAATACAAAGAGAAAGTGGTAGAGAGTGACAGAGAGAAAATGAGACGAAGAGTGTTGAAAATAATAGACCTTAGGACTTGACTGGTATTATATTTATCAATCCTGAAAAGATGAAAGGCAAGTTTGAATACGATGGGGTTTGAACTCAGAGAGCGGAAACGAATACTACATCATATTATACTTAGCTCCAATAATAAAGACATATACTAATCAATGAAGTGCAGCATCGATCTTAGACAGTTCATGGAAATATTTGAATTATTGGCTGGAGCGGCCAATTATTATCCTGCAACTCTGGACATTTATATAGTTTACTCAGATCATGCACGTTGGAATTTTACCATCATCAGTTATCCTCTGGAGATTCCAATGATTTTGGCACCATGGACCTCAACTCACACATTTGCACACA
The DNA here is from genome assembly GCF_046866305.1 of Octopus bimaculoides. Lineage (NCBI taxonomy): Eukaryota > Metazoa > Mollusca > Cephalopoda > Octopoda > Octopodidae > Octopus > Octopus bimaculoides. The sequence continues at coordinate 49,324,844 of NC_142935.1, read as the reverse complement.
CTTAGAGATACACGACACATTTTCTTACACAGACAGACACATACATACGCACATGCACAGATACACATACTAGCATACATACTCGAATATGTATTCCATATAGAGATACACACAAGCCTATTTCAATTTTATATTTTTCTGTTTCTCTCACTTGCTCTTCCCGCCTTTCTCTCTTTCTCTTTCTCTCTCTTCCTTTCTCTGTCATTGTTGTTAAGGGAGTTTCCAGCGTTTCTTTATTAATGACTGCCATCAAGCTTTGGAACTGAACCGTCGGTCACAAAATCGACATTAAAATGTCGGTGACGGTTCTTTCCTCAGAAGTCAAAGTTGCCTTATGTTCTTTCTCCTGTTTCTTCCTTTAGTTTTCCTCTCTTCACGTCGTCTCTTCCTTCAGTTTTCCTCTCTTCACATCTTTTCTATATGCTTAACCACTAATCCTTTCCTTACAATCTCTGACCACCTTTTCATAGTAGGATAGCAGGATCTTGAATAAGAATATCATAATTTGATGCTGTCATTGTAGCGTTTCTGAAGTTCAATGTACAGGAACTTTCAGGGTTCGCGCGTTATATCAACCTTTGTACCTCATCAAGTAATCAGTTGTCCTTCTTATTTCATCCTCTCTACATCTTCTAGTCATCGGCTGCTTTTTTTACCCAATTTCTTTGTTTTATAAATTTAGTTTCTTATAATGCGTTTCTAAACACGTATGCTAATTCATTCCCAAATACCGCGACAAAGAACATTACAACGTGAAATCGTTGAATTAAT
>NC_142935.1:49154073-49159073 GCF_046866305.1 Octopus bimaculoides | reverse complement strand
ACTTCTGTGAATACCTATCCTCTCCTCCCTCTCTCTCTCTCTCTCTCTCTCTCTCTCTCTCTCTCTCTCTCTGTCTCTCTCTCTCTCTCTCTCTCCCTCTCTCCCTCTCTCTCCCTCTCTCTCTCTCTCTCTCTCTCTCTCTCTCTGTCTCTCTCTCTCTCTCTCTCTCCCTCTCTCCCTCTCTCTCCCTCTCTCTCTGTCTCTCTCTCTCTGAGTATTCGAAAATGTAAACATCCTCTTTATGGTAAGAACACAGCAGTTTTCTTTGTTCGGACAAGCAAACGATCATCTTTAGTAAATTTTAGAACTTTAATATCTACAATATTCTATGAGAATTTTACCCTCCTTTTCCTTCTTTTCCTTCCTCCCTGAGTATTCAAAAATGTAAACATCCTTTTTATTGCAAAAACACGACAGTTTTCTGTCATCAGACATAGAAACGAACATTTCAAAAAAATTTAGAAAGTCTAATATATACAATTTTGTGTGAAAATTTTATCTTTCTTTTTCCCCTGGCTACCCGAATATATAAACATACCTTTCATTGTAACAACACAATTAAATGCACGATAAAAAACAAAAAAATCAGAAGGTAAGCACCTGCCAATATATGCAAACTACATTATTACAAAAACTATAAACCACAGCAAAATTATAAAAAGACAAATAACAAAAAGAAAACTTTCGGAGGAAAAAAATTGAGATTTTCAAAAATTGAACGAGGTGAACATCAGTATATATGTATATAATTGTTTTTTCTATCAGTATTAAAATTAGAACAAGGTGACTTGGTTCTTTTCGAGGCCAAAGTCAGCGCTTTCATTGATCGCTAGTAGTAGTAAACATATTTGACCTCTGCTGGCCCCAAGGCTGTGAAGCCACTTTTGTCTCCTTATCGCACAAGAATGCCCATTGCTGATCTCTTCACCATCAACCGAATCTAATTACAGACCTGTGAAATTTAATCTATTCACCAAGCTGTTTATCTTGCTACTACTATTCCCTTAAACACTCACATATTTATAATAATCTCAAGTACAAGACAAAAGTTGAAACTAAACAACATTGAATAACACCTCTTAATAATAAATAGGAATAATAATAATGATGGTTATAAAGGTGATGGCGGTAATAATGATAATAATAATAATTTAGTCCAAATTCATGTCGGATCAGTGATGTAGCAAAGTTGTTGTTGGCACTCCGTCGCTTACGACGTCGAGGGTTCCAGTTGATCCGATCAACGGAACAGCCTGCTCGTGAAATTAACGTGCAAGTGGCTGAGCACTCCACAGACACGTGTACCCTTAACGTAGTTCTCGGGGATATTCAGCGTGACACAGTGTGACAAGGCTGACCCTTTGAAATACAGGTACAACAGAAACAGGAAGAAAGAGTGAGAGAAAGTTGTGGTGAAAGAGTACAGCAGCGTTCGCCACCATCCCCTGCCGGATCCTCGTCGAGCTTTAGGTGTTTTCGCTCAATAAACACTCACAACGCCCGGACTGGGAATCGAAACCGCGATCCTATGACCGCGAGTCCGCTTCCCTAACCACTGGGCCATTGCGCCTCCACTGTAGCAACGTAATCATCCAAATATAGCCACGTTTTGTTTTGCTTGAAATGTGTGTATTTTAAGTGAGACACCTTGTTGTTGTTAAGGTTGTTGTTGTTATTTAACCCTTGCTTAGCTTTCCCGTCATGACCACCAATTCTTTATTTCAGGTGGTATCTGCTAGTACATACTCCAACTTGTCTGTTTAAGGATAATGTCAAGCAATTGAACGAAGATTTGGATGTTAGTTTTAGGTTATCGATATTCATCATATATTTATCAAGCTCTGTGATATAAATGGTAATGACAACTCCAGAGGGATATGAACTCACAACATGAAGGATTGAAACTAAATAGTGTGTTATTTATGAAACTCGTGTAATACTTCCTAACACTACCCTACTTGCCAAACCTATGGAACATCAAAGAAAATATTAGAAATGATGAAAGGCTACATTGTTCATATGCATTAGGAAAGTATTTAAATGGGTTCCACTTGCTCGTTGAAATCCAAATTGAGAGTTTAATCTACTGACTCATGGCGTTAACAGCAACAACAAATATAACAATTAAAACCGAACAGTAAAATCATTTCACCTCTCTTTTGTCAAATTGATAGAAATAACAATAAATGATATGTTTATAAACTCTCTTATTGCTATATTAATTGCAGCAGAACATTTTGTAGTGGGGAGCGATGACATTATTAAATACTCTATGTATTAAAGGAAGAACTGGAAAAAAATGCTGCAATAATCTTAGCAACAACAAAAGCAATAAAAATCAACAACATCAATTTAATTGTAATTAAGCTCTTGATGAAAAAGCTGTTTTATGATTGAAACTTAACTAAGTTTATTTGATAACAAACGACATGGTTAACTGCAGATGGTAGCGGTGTTAGTGATGGTAGTGGCGGTAATGGTGATGGAGACAGGGGTGAGAAGAGGAGGGGTGTATATTATTATTAGATGACAATATCAGAGAAAGTGCGGCTGAAGGTCACATGAGATTAACTCAGAAACTTGATTTTTCCGAGTGTTGTGAACACTTTGATCATGATCAATATTTCCTTGGAGGATGACTATTTGTCTGAGATGAGATTTTTACGAGAGTATTATACGTATATTGCTTGAGCTATTAAACTCCATTTATTCTGTTTCTGGTAACACTAAAATATAATTTAGTATTCTCAAATTATCTTCAGGTGCCAATTCTACACTATATTTAAATTGGTGCATTCTACAGTCATCTTCTTCGAATGTCGTTCTGGCATTATATTTCAACGAACATATATTCTTCGTTGTCTGCAAAATGAGATTTTGTCATATACGAATTCTATTTTGATTGTTATAAAATATAAATATCTCATAAACACAAAGAAGCTTTTAAAAGCCATAGCTTAGCTTCTTTTTTAAAATATTAACTGACTGAAACAGTACAAGTCCTTAGCGAACTAAGGCAAAGTGTTGGACAGACTTGTTGGTATAAATGAGGTGAGTGATAGAGAAATGAGTAAAAGAAAGATGTGTGCCAGCGAGAAGAGTGTTAGAGATATTTGCAATGGGTAGATGAAGGATAACAAAGAGTTACGAAGGCAGTAGATACAGATTTTGAGGTAAATCTATACCTCCAAATTAGCGTCGCTGCCAGTTTTAAGGTTATTTTCCGACTTGCACCGGTGTATGCCAGCTGACATGCAGAATCTTCAAATCAATATTCGCCACTTGATACCATCCCTTCCACAGCCTCCTACTTCAATAGGTACCGTTCATTTTAACAGAAGGTCACATTGTATAACTCTCTGTACACATTACATTACCAGGCAGTTTAATTCTACCACATTAGGTTTTAGTCCTTTTTAGTTCTCTCAGTTCGTTTATTCTCCATCGCTAATATTCTCATAGAATGGAGCAAATGCATTCAATTTCTTTCAAAGCTACGCAGATTTTCTGCATTCAAGGCCCGTATGTTCACAGTCACAAACATAATACAATCGGCTTTTCATTATAAGGAAGAAGCTTTCTATCGCTAACAGACATAACAGCATCACGGACATTCTGCGATTTCTTACTCTGGCTACAATGTTTTCAGAACACCCAATGCTAATTATGTAATCTAGGTAACAAGAGCTATCAATTTATAGAGAAGTTTGCAAGAATTTAGGTGTATTTATTTATTGCTAGTTCTCAATACATATCACAACACTCTTGCACCAGCTTCTTATAAAGTCTAACATCTTCGTTAGCTTGATTGCAATCCTATATATACCACCTGTACAATCGTAGTCTACAGAGGGTGAGGGCACACAACATGGAATTAAACAATGGAGCATTAATATGCAGAGAAAAAAACTGAGTAGAATGGATTTAGATTTTAGGGTACAAAAGAAAAGACAGAGCTGTTACCGCAATGTGACAAATATGAAGGATGACAGTCAGATTAAACAGTATGAACCTAATCAAATGTAAAGATTCTCTAAAAGAGACAAACGAAAGAAAACATGATAAGAAGTGTTGATCACGGGAGTGTGAAGGTTGAACCTCGGAACATCACAAGGTTGAACCTCAAGAAAACAAGAAGACTGTATCAAGTAGTGACACCTTCTACTGGCGGAAGCTTAATGAATCGTCCAACACATGAAAGGAAAGGAAAATGGACGTTAAATGTTATTCGCGATTATGTGTACATAGAATAACATATATGCACGAGCACAGTTATGTTTGCGCGTACGTATATATATATATATACATATACAAGTATAAATATATATATACATATATACATATGTATGTGTGTATATATATATATATATGTATGTGTGCATGTATGTGTGTGTGCGCGATAGAAGATGTGTGAAAGTGTGTGTATGTGAGCGTAGATGAATTCGTATGTGAATATTTGCATTGAATATTGAGGTCATACAGCAGAATTCTATAAAGAAATATCTATTATAAATGGAGTAATTTAATACTGTATAATAGAAATATTAATTAGATTCTTGTCTTAAAGAATAAGTATATATGTGTATTATGTTAAAGAAGTTAATTAGATAATTAATGATGTAATATTTATCTATAAAACACAAGACGCAGTCAAAAATATACACACAATACTAACTGTTGAGAAGTAAAGACGTTATACACCAGAAACAACAAAAAGAAGCTTGTTCTTCAAATATACGCGTGGGTATGTGTGTGCATGTGTATGTGAAATGCAAACAGAATACAAAATTCATAAATGTATGTATGCATACAAACAATTATGTATGAAATCTGCCCAAACATTCTAGAAGGTTCAGAATTCCTCTTCAAGGAGGGACACAAATTCAAAGTTAAATCTAACTTTACTTGTGCCTGAGAAAATCTTATTTATGTAATAAGATGTTCGGGCTGCCATGAGAACTACATAGGGTCCACAGGATTATCGCTCAGACGTAGATGCA